>NC_069506.1:176502870-176802870 GCF_027579735.1 Bombina bombina | reverse complement strand
CAGATCAGAGAATAATGACAAACACCACTGGACAGAGAGATGGCAAAACCAATTGGGTAAAAACACGGGGGCCAAAACTGTGAAGTGGTGTCCGCCACAGTGACATGCAGTTATATACTGAGCAGAATAGTATAAAGAATTATGAAATAAATAAATTCTAGTAATGCCACAACCAAACTTAAGCAAAAGCAGGGCAAATACAAATGCTGAAACAGATGATGGATATCATAATTAATACTAGAAATGCCACAACCAGACAATCATACGTGAAGCTGACAAGGGTGGGGCAGTGGTCATCCTCAATTATACAGATTACAGGACTGAGATCTTGTCACAACTTGCAGATGATAATACATATAGACCATTACCACATGACCCCACACAGACATTCAAGAAACAGCTGGATGAATACGTCAAATTGATATACGATCAGGATTTCATCAATAGAGATACCTATCTCTATTTGGTGGGGATACATCCAAGAACTCCTGTTCTATATACCCTCCCTAAAATACACAAGGGAATTTCACCCCCACCTGGCAGACCCATTGTGTCCTCTATAGGCTCGCTACAGCAACCCATTGCAACCTTTGTGGACAAGTTTCTACAGCCTTTGGTATACCATACTCCATCATACCTGAGAGACTCTGCGGCACTTCTTGATATGCTAAACGGATTCGAGGACATGGATGAAGATATATGGCTGGTCACATTAGATGTGACCAGTCTTTATACTGTAATCCCCCATGGGGAAGGGCTACAAGCTGTTTTATTTCAGCTTTGCAAATACCCATACATTGGACCCCCTCCTGAGATATTGCTACAATTATTGGAATTCTGCCCTACCACCAATTACTTTAGATTTGAACAATCTTTTTACCTGCAGATGAAAGGGACGGTGATGGGGTCTAATATGGCCCCATCATATGCCCATCTGTTTATGGCCCACTTTGAGGAGTTTGGGACAAAACTTTTCCAGGTCAAAAATATTCGCTTGTTTAAGAGGTATATAGATGACCTGTTCCTGATCTGGTCTGGAACATTGGAATGCCTGGAGAGCTGGTTTCAACAATTAAATGAGGCTAATATGGCTTTGAAGTTTAAAATGGTGTCCAGCAAAACACAAATTGATTTTCTAGATGTCAGGTTGTATAAAGGGAATGGTAAAATCCAGTCGACACTGTACAGAAAGGACACCGATAGAAACTCCCTATTACATTACACCAGTTGCCATCCTCCGGCACTGAAGAGAGCATTGCCTAAATTGCAATTGCTAAGAGTGATCAGGAACAACTCGGAAATCGACAAAAGGGATGAACAACTGAGTGAGATGATCCAACGCTTCGGAACTAGGAGTTATCCCGATAAATTACTGAATGAACAGCGCGACAAGGTTTGCCAGGATAAAGAAAGAGAACCTAAGAAGGTGGACAGAAGGATGACATTTGTGACGACTTTCACAGGTGATAAGGGTCCTCTTACGGACATTCTAAAAAAACATTGGAAGATCATTAACACAGACAGATCTTTACCTTTACATAAAGCTGAACCACCTAGGGTGGGTTACAGGAGGTCAAAGTCATTGCGGGACTTACTAATTAAAACTGACCCTGTACAAAGTTACAAAACGTCTACATGGTTAGACATCAAAAAAACAGGGGTCTTTCGATGCCTCGGCTGTACTACGTGTGGAGGATTGATAACTGGTTCATGTTTCACTCATCCACACAAGCGTAAAATCTATAAACATAAATTTCGCCTTACGTGCACTACCACACATATAATATACCTCCTGCATTGTATTTGTGGGTTGTACTATGTAGGTAAGACCACCGATGACCTGCGTACACGTATGGCAAACCATCGGTCTGCTATCAAGGCGGCACTGAATAAGGGTACATCGGAGCAACCCGTAGCCAGACACTTTTTGGAACTAAAGCACAGTGTAATGGACCTCAAGTATACAATCATTGACCATGTACCGCCGTTGTCAAGAGGAGGAGATAGAAACCGTTTGCTTCTACAAAAAGAAGCAAAATGGACATTTGAGTTGAACACCCTTGTTCCCTATGGACTAAACACACAGTTGGATTGGCAGGTGTTCTTATGACCTCCTTCCACTATGTTATATCTCTGGTTGGAGTCCCAAATCATTCAATATACATTAATTGCTATACAGCCCATAATTTTATGAGATCCATGATCTGTTTCAGCGGTTTTATTTGCCCTGCTTTTGCTTAAGTCTGGTTGTGGCACTACTAGTATTAATTATGAGATCCATGATCTGTTTGTATTTTCCCTGCTTTTGCTTAAGTGCTATACAGCCCATAATATTTTGAGATCCATCATCTGTTTCAGTGGTTTTATTTGCCTTGCTTTTGCTTAAGTCTGGTTGTGGCATTTCTAGTATTAATTATGATATCCATGATCTGTTTCAGCATTTGTATTTGCCCTGCTTTTGCTTAAGTTTGGTTGTGGCATTACTAGAATTTATTTATTTCATAATTCTTTATACTATTCTGCTCAGTATATAACTGCATGTCACTGTGGCGGACACCACTTCACAGTTTTGGTCCCCGTGTTTTTACCCAATTGGTTTTGCCATCTCTCTGTCCAGTGGTGTTTGTCATTATTCTCTGATCTGTTATGATCGCATTAGAGATATATATTTTTATTAGGTATATGCTAGTTTTTTACTTTTGTTGCATTTATTTGTTTCTGCTTGTTCTTTCACGCCCTCTTCGTATGCCGTTTTTGCTTTACATGCTTTTGCATTGTTTATTCTGTTGCCTTGGTAACTGCCTTGACATACGAGGTGCGGCGTTTCTGGACATGACAGTAAATTCCATATGCCACTAATCTTTTCTTTTTCAGCGCTATGTTAGGATGCGTACTGTTTGCTTTATTTTTACTTTATTTGTTAAATATGATATGTCTATTTGTTTGTTATTGTAGTCCCTTGCACGTTGCCACGGATGATGACGTCACTCGTTCCGGGCGGCGCATCTACCGCGGAGAGCGTGGTAAACATTTTTCTGGTGGTGGATTTAAACACAGCTGGGTGGTAAGTTTTTCTGTAACCTTGTAAGTTTGAGGACGGGCAGTTTGTTGCCCGAAAACGTTCACTATTAAAGGTGACCTGGATGTAAGACCTTTTGGAGTGCTTCATGTTTTATGTTATTACAATTGTTTGATTAGCACCCAAGGCTGTTACGGAAGATATCTGGAGTGCACTTTGCTTTACATTTATATATATATATATATATATATATATATATATATATATATATATATATATTTTTACAAACAGAGTGTTGGGAGAGGATTGTTAAACCTTCCTGTTTAAACAGGATAGGAATTTAGTAGTTCAAAGATCTAGGCGGAGACTATCCAAAACTAGATCAGGTGCAGACCCCCAAAAGTAGTTATAACTTCAAATTATTTAGAGAAAAGAGAAAGTAGCCACAGTAGAGCTATATGAGATACTGTGTAAAGATGGGGGATTTCAGCACTCTATAGAACTCCATTTAACCCAAAATGGTGCCTGACTGGGAGCTAGCAAGAGACAGAAAAACACGGATGCACATGAGTTCAGATAACACGACAAATTTATTTACAAAGTAACAAAAACATACTGGAAAGGCATGTGCATATTGTTTAGATACTAAAGAAAGTAAGCTACTACCACTGCAGTGGGATAACTATCTAACATAATACTTTCCTAGAACAACTTATTATGCAGCATTGTATTAATTTGTATATAGCAAGGAAAGGATATATATAAACTGTAGCTAAACAGATTATCTTATGATCATACATACGACCTGTTCAGAGTCCTCCTTATAGAAAAAGGATTTGGAAGAGAACACAGGTAGATTCAGGATCCGTTTCTACCTGGGCCCAGGTTCTGTGTGAAAAAATAGATAAACCGAATAATCCTTTCTTTTTCAAAGGCTCATTATTGGCTTTTCATCAGGAGCTATATCGAAAGATTTTTGTGCTAGAACTCCGAGGTAAAAGCGTCCTCTTTGTCTAGCTTGTAATACAATACTTGCATAAAGGTGTCGTTCTTGCTTTTCGATCCAAACAGATGCAGCTTTCCAGGAAGCTGCGGTATGTAGCGGTCCCAAGTGTTTGCCTCAACACATACCTCCGGACCTCCGTATTTGAATATCAGTCCGGATATCTGTGTGGCTGTGTTGGTGCTCACCTCCGGGTTCACCTTGTATCCGCAGATATTGAGATTACAGTCACTTGTTCGGATCCAGATACTGAAGTTTCGTGCAGGGTCGGGACAGGTGCTTCCGACATTAAACTGCTTTCTATCTCCACTTAAGGGTCATATCACCTTCGCTGTTAGGGAACTTGACCAAAAACAAATGGCAGATACAGATCTTCATAGAAATCTTCCGAACTTTCGTGAACTGTAACTAGGTGTCTGTCGACGCGCGTTTCGCCCACAATGCTCAGCGAAAACTTGGGCCTCATCAGGACTACCTGACACCTGTGTCTCTCACTTCTTATTTGATTTCTCCCAGCAAAGGGGTGTGTTAGATTTTAACAAAAAAACTAATGTGATTGGTTTTAACTACACCAGCCTCCCGTGAGACTGTCCAATTGCTATGAGAGAAAGGATTATTCGGTTTATCTATTTTTTCACACAGAACCTGGGCCCAGGTAGAAACGGATCCTGAATCTACCTGTGTTCTCTTCCAAATCCTTTTTCTATAAGGAGGACTCTGAACAGGTCGTATGTATGATCATAAGATAATCTGTTTAGCTACAGTTTATATATATCCTTTCCTTGCTATATACAAATTAATACAATGCTGCATAATAAGTTGTTCTAGGAAAGTATTATGTTAGATAGTTATCCCACTGCAGTGGTAGTAGCTTACTTTCTTTAGTATCTAAACAATATGCACATGCCTTTCCAGTATGTTTTTGTTACTTTGTAAATAAATTTGTCGTGTTATCTGAACTCATGTGCATCCGTGTTTTTCTGTCTCTTGCTAGCTCCCAGTCAGGCACCATTTTGGGTTAAATGGAGTTCTATAGAGTGCTGAAATCCCCCATCTTTACACAGTATCTCATATAGCTCTACTGTGGCTACTTTCTCTTTTCTCTAAATAATTTGAAGTTATATATATATATATATATATATATATATATATAACACAATCCTAGAAGTAAATCCGTCCTCCTGGGTCAACGGCCTGGGTGCAAGCATGAAAATAATACAACCATTAAATGAAAGCACTCTCAGGACTTCTTTGAAGTGAGTAATAAACTAGTGTTTATTTGACTAGTTTATGACTCACTACAAAGAAGTCCGGAGAGTGCTTTCATTTAATGGTTGTGTGTGTATGTGTATATATATATATATATATATATATATATATATATATAACACAGAAGGGGACTGCACAGAAGGGGACTGGACTGGGTACTCATCCTATGATCCTGTAACATGCTCAGCCCTGGGTGCTCAATAGCACTCTCAGGAAGCTTTGCTGTCCCCAGAGTCACAGGCAGTTGACCCCAGACAAATCTGGATGCAAGGTCCATAGGAAAAATTACACAATAAATTAATACAACACACAGAAAAAGTCCAACACTCGCTTGCAAGTTCTAAGCTAAGATTAAAAGCAAAACTGGAAGAGTTAGTTTTGTATATGTCTAGGGTGTCTAGGGTGATTACATAAGTCTGTGAACCCTTGACTTGTTCCCAGTTTGTTTGATTGAGAGCTTACATTTGGATGGCTGTATTAGGGACCCAGGTTTTGGGAGAAACCTTGATGTGGTATCTGGGCTTGTCCCATTTGGCCAGATGCAATAACTAACTCTCCAGTTTTGCTTTTAATCTTAGCTGAGAGCTTGCAAGCAAGTGCTGGACTTTCTCTGTGTATTGTATTAATTTATTTTGTAATTTTGTTTTGTAAATGTCTAGGGTGAGTGCATAAGTCTGTGAATCCTTGATTTGTTCCCAGTTTGTTTGATTGAGAGCTTGCATTTGTATGGCTATATTAGGAACCCAGGTTTTGGGAGAGAACTTGACAGGGTACCTGGGTCAGATGCGATAACTAACTCTTCCAGTTTTGCTTTTAATCTTAGCTGAGAGCTTGCATTATAACTTTTGGTCACATGACCCTCAATATCCAATGATATGCCCACTTGTTTTCTGTCTAAAGTGGAGCTCCAGTCTGCAGCCAGACACTTTTGGATTTAAAGGCAGTCACAACAAGTTACAAGTTGTAAGCTTGAATTCCCTAAAAAATATTACAATTTGAATTTAAGAGTAACGAGTTTGTGGGCATATCATTGGATATTGATGGTCACATGACCAAAAGTTAAGATTCCATCATCACTCTGGGATATCCTAGCAGACTGACACTTCGGATCCATTACAATCACGTTAAGTGTATTTGATTTCTTAGAAATAGCAACACTGTTGCGGGTTGTCTTAAATATCATATTTTAAAATGTATGTATTTTGAAAGAGTGCGCACTCGTATTTTAAGTTACCAATCAGCAGTTTAATTGTACATTGCCTTTTATCAATTTTATATATTAAACCATTGTGTCTTTACCCTTTTGAGTTCTTCTCTTATTTTATATATTTTTATATATTACTCATTTCAAATCTGTTGACTGCAACACATTCTAAAAATGTTGGAACAGGGGCAAATTAGGACTAATAGCGATGTGGCAGGTTTAAATAAGAAGGTGATGTGAAACAGGGGAGGAAATCATGTAATCATAGTATATAAGGAGCCTCCAAAAAAGGCTTAGTCCTTCAAGAACAAGGATGGGTCGAGGCTCGACAATCTGCCAACAGCCAGCATCTGTCATGGTATGGGGGTGTGTCAGTGCCCATGGTATGGGTAACCTGCACATCTGTGCAGAAAGATATGTATACATTTTGGAGCAACATATGCTGCCATCCAGACGTCATCTTTTCCAGGGACGTCCCTGCATTTTCCAGCAGGATAACACCAAACCACATTCTGCGTGGATTACGTGGTGGGGCCTTAGGGGGCCCCTCCACGCCGCCGGTGCGATAAAAAAAATTGCATTTTTTTTTGGTGCCATTGTTTTTTATAAAATTGGCACCGTTCAGTCATTGTCAGGACTCAGGAGCGGAGCGGTGAGCCGTGGGACTCCGGTGGGAGGACCATAGGATGAGCACAGCAGAGTCGAGAGAGTGTGGAGAGAGTGGGATGGGAGCCGAGTGTGGGACTGTCGGACCAAGGAGGAGTAGAGAGCCAGGGCTGGTTGTCTGTGAATTCATCATGATCATCATCCCATCATGAATCATGGTAAGCAGCTCAGCTGCAGAGCTCCATGGGGGCAGCATTTTATTGCAGGGGGCTGGGGCATCATTTTATTGCTGGGGGCAATTGAAGGGGTCTGGGGCATCATTTTATTGCAAGGGGATTCATTTTATTGCTGGGGGGTTGGAGACATCATATTTTTGTTGGGGGCATCATTTTATTGCAGGGGAGATGGGGCATCATTTTTGTGCTGGGGCATAATTTTTTTGCAGGGAGGCAGGAGCATCATTTTATTACAGGGGAACTGGGCATCATTTTATTTCAGGGGGCTTCATTTTATTGCTGAGGGCATAATTTATTGCAGTGGGGCTGGGGCATCATTTTATTGCAGGGGGCTGGGGTCTTATTTTTATTGCTGGGGGCATCATTTATTGCAGGGGGCTGGGGACATCATATTATTGCAGGGGCATCATTTTATTGCAGGGGAGCTGGGGCATGGGCATAATTGTATTGCTGGGGGCATCATTTTTTGCAGGTGGGCTGGGGGCATCATTTTATTGCAGGGGCATCATTTTATTAGAGGGGGACTGGGCATCATTTTATTGCTGGGAGCATATTGCAGTGGCCATGGGGGCATCATTTATTGCAGTGGGGCTTGGGCATTATTTTATTGCAGGGGGGCTGGGGCTTCATTTTATTGCTGGGGGCATCATTTATTGCAGGGGGGCTTGGGGCATCATCTTTTTGTTGGGGGCATCATTTTATTGCAGGGGACATCATTTATTGCAGTGGAGCTGGGGGCATCATTTTATTGCAGGGGAGCTGGGGCATCATTTTATTGCAGTGGGGATGGTGCATCATATTATTGTAGGGGGACTGTGCATCATTTTATTGCAGGGGGGCTGGGGGCTTAATTTTATTGCTGGGGGCATCATTGCAGTGGGGCTGTGGGAATCATTTATTGCAGGGGGCCTGGGGCATCAATTTTGTGCAGGGGGCATCATTTTTTTGCAGGTGGCCCAGGGGCTGCAGGGGGACTGGGCTTCATTTTATCACTGGGGGCTTCATTTTATTGCAGGGGGCTGGAGGCAATTGAAGAGGTCTGGGGCATAATTTTATTGCAGGGGGATTCATTTTATTGCTGGGGGGCTGGGGACATCATTTTATTGCTGGGGGCATCATATTTTTGTTTGGGGCATCATTTTATTGCAGGGGGACTAGGCATCATTTTATTGCAGGGGGGGCTTAATTTTATTGCTGGGGGCATAATTTATTGTAGTGCGGCTGGGGGCATCATTTATTGCAGACTGTGGCATCATTTTATTGCAGTGGGGCTGGGGGCTTTATTTTATTGCAGGGGGACTGGGGGCTTTATTTTATTGCTGGGGGCTTCATTTTATTGCTGGGGGCATCATTTATTTTATTGTGTGTGGGCTGTGTGTGTGGTGTGTGGGCTGTGTATGTGGTGTGTGGGCTGTGTGTGTGTGTGTGTGTGCACCTGTGTATGTGTCTGACTGTGTATATGTATGTGAATATAAGTATCTCTGTGTGGTACAGTGCATTGCCCCATTTCTTTTAAGTATTTTTTGTTCTGGGTAGAGGCGCCGCGCTGTCAATCTGCCTAGGGACTGGAATTTGCTAGGGCCGGCCCTGGCGTCTCTGTAATGTTCTTGTTATCATAAGAAAACACATAAAAATAAGGCCCAGACCCAGTTCAACTCAACTGTTCCTAATTGTCAGCATAATTCTTCATTATATACATAAACAGTTGTTCCAATAGTACAAATGGTATATTGCAATATATGCAATGTTCTAGTGCTCCACATTAGTGGATTTATGTTTATATATATATATATATATATATATATATATATATATATATATATATATATATATATATATATATATATATATATATATATATAAACAATGTTGTGCATTACCTTAAATTAATTCTCTTCTATTTTTTTTTTTTTCATTTTAAAAGCTGGGGTGCGGAGATTGGGTGTGGTTGGGGCGGAGATTGGGCAGAGATTGGGTGGGTTGGGGCGGAGATTGGGCGGGGTTGGGGGCAGAGATTGGGCGGGTTTTTTCATCCTGCCTTGGGCCCCGTAATGGCTAGGGCCGGCCCTGATTACAAGTGCATGGTTGCGTAAGCAGAGAGTGTGAGTGCAAGCATGGCCTTCCTGCAATCCTGACCTGTCTCTGATTGAGAATGTGTGGCCATTATGAAGTGCAAAATAAGGCAATGAAGGCACCATACAGTTGTGCAGCTGAAGACTTGCATAATAAATGAAAAGGGTAAAATTCCACATGCTAAACTTAACCAACTGGTGTCTTCAGTGCCCAAACACTTCAATATATTACAGGGTGAATTGAATTTTCAAATTACTCTTTTTGTTTGTTTTTTTGCATTTTCCACAATGACCCAACTTTTTCGGAATTGGGGTTGTAAGAAGTAAAGGTTGCATACTACTAGCACACCCGAATTTGCCAGTTGTGGAACCCTGAATATCCTGCTTAATATAAGATTCACGCACACAGCTCATTTTCTGTAGGTTAATGGAGGAACCAGAAGCCGAAACACGTTCATTCTGAAAAAAAATTTATGTGCTCGAGAACCACTCTGCACTTGAAGAGAAACAACATCCACTCTTTGAGGGTTAATGTTAGTATAATTTGCATTAAAACTCCTATCAGAAGCATTCACCTCACAGGGAATCAAAGGTTTAACCGTGTCACATTCACAATATGTCCACTATGTTGCAAGCTCTGAGACTGAATGGCTTCCCTAACATGCAACCTATGGTCCCCCTGATAATTTACAGGCTTCCTGGCTGTACTCGAAGGAGCACCCCTGACTAATGACAAAGTTAGAAGAACAAAGTTCTCTTGCTTTGCTAGTTTTTTAAAAGGCCCCCAGACGCGCACTTGAATGTGACTTCCAGGACACAGACCTTCCGCACTGATTCCCGCCAGAATGACCCTTTTTAACTGGACCACCCCTTTCCATAGACCCCACTTGGGACCCCTCACTGCGCTACAGCCTGTGCAGGACATCCCCTAATGATCCACCCATTGCCAGTGTCCTCTCATGGTGCTCACCATCCTGGAGCTCAGGAGGACCTGACTTTGTGCTCTGCCACCCCCGCTCTGATTGCTGGTGACATAACCAGAAGGAGCCGTCAACCTGACGGCCACATGAGGAACCGCCAGAGCGCAAGATGGAGGCCGGAGTAGCAGTGGAGCCGGTACAGAAGGGGCCATCGCCACTGCAATGGAGGACAAGAAAACAGATACAGCGGAGGCCGCAGAAGGAGGAATGGAGGCGAACAAGGATGTTTCAGATGATTGAGGTAAGGTGGGTAAAGGAGGAAAGGGGTGTAAGGAACTACACCACCAACATTTTGAGGTGGCAAATTAGGCTGCTGGAAAGCTAGGGGTAAATCATGTCTACTTGGCATATGTACAGCAGTAATAGAAGGCACTACACCACCAACATTTAGAAGGGCCAGTGCAGGGAGCTGCAAATTAGAGGCAGGCGATAAAAAAAGCATTCCCGGCCTGTTTAAAGTACAATTAGTTGTGAGGGGGATATGGGAAGGCCTCAAAGCGAATTCTGGAATAGCAGAAGGGGGAAATGTTACATTAGGTATACCCTGCAATTGGGATTAAGGAACCAAGTCTAAATCTAACAGGTCAACCAAGCTGCCTGGGGGAGAATGAATCTTTGAAGCTATAACATTTGAGGAAGGTTGTAAAATCTGAGGGGACTGTTTGGGCAATCGCTGTTGTGTTGATGGTATAAAATCCTCATTATCATCAATAACATCAATACTACTTATCTGCTTTCCTGAGAGTTTCTTAGGAGGAGCTTTATCCTGTCCTTCTTGGTATCTTTTTGGCAGGGGTCAAGTCGATTGGGAACGCATGGGAACGGAGTTCCTGCACTATTTTTGCAGGAGGAACTAAGTTCCCTCCGGACAGAGAACAGAAACACTTCAGTAAACACTGCTGCTGCTGGTGGGAGGAGCTGGAGCACAGTCTGGTTAGAGGGACAGTGAGATCCTCTAGTAATGGGCAGTAACACTTCCATGGGCAGTAACACTTCCTACAATACGCTAAATGTAAGACTGTCAGCAGTCCTGCTGTGTTACCACCCCTGTTATGAATATTATCTTTATTATATTTTATTACACATGGTTCTTAAATTTATATGTGGCTTGTTCTGATGTTTTTTAGCTCCCCTCAGCAGAAATAGGACTATTGCACCTTAAATGGGTGAGACTCTGTGACAGAGGAGGATTCTCAGGCCCAAAGGCAACCATTCAACCCTTCATTGGATTTGATCCACTTTCATAAACCAAAGTGTATATATTATATACATATAAATACTGTGTATGTGTGTGTGTGTGTGTGTGTGTGTATATATATATATATATATATATATATATATATATTTATACAGTATATATAAATATATATAAAACAACATTAATTGTGAGGGAGTGTAGAAGTCTTGGTGAGTTCCCACACTTTTTTTGTAGGACTTGACCCCTGCTTTTTGGAGGTAAAACAGAACATCTTGAATACTGCATGAATGCTGTGAGGCCTAATTAAACACGTAGTGTAACACAGACATTTCAGCTTCAGGTCCAGATGGAGAAGAGGGCAAGGAACAGGTGGTTACAGCTTTTAAGGTAAGGTGGGGCCCCTCCCTGATTCTAGCAAAATTGTTGCAGGTCCCTTCAACCAGCCCTCTTCTCATATTTCACTTCCTACAGCCTTAACCCTTAGCATACTGGTCCCTACACTATCTTTTAGGGCCCAATGATTAAAGGATTATCACAATAACGCTATGTTC
The DNA here is from genome assembly GCF_027579735.1 of Bombina bombina. Classification (NCBI taxonomy): domain Eukaryota; kingdom Metazoa; phylum Chordata; class Amphibia; order Anura; family Bombinatoridae; genus Bombina; species Bombina bombina. Next base: position 176,790,732 of record NC_069506.1, on the reverse strand, counting down.
TAAATTTATAAATAGAAATTGCAGGTAAAATGTTCTAAAGGAATCGAATTCTTGTTTGAAAGTAGTCTCACAAAGAAGCATTTTTATACTTCACTGTGGGATGCTAAGGTACTCTGCTAATTTAGGCCCAACCACTACAATCATGCAACTTTAAAAGGACATAAAACCCTATCAGCTAGATTACAAGTCGCACGTGAACTGCAGCAGTGTGCAATATCTTTTTTCTTTAGGCTCCCTCGAGCGTCTTCAGCTTCTCTAGCCTCACCAGTCCTTATGTTGTTAAATATTATTTAATAACATAAGGACTGGTGAGCCTAGAGAGGCTAGTGAGGCTGAAGATGCTTGAGGGAGCCTGAATAAAAAACATATCACACACGCGCTGCAGTCAGCTCACAACTTGTAATCTAGCCGTATGTTTGTGTACAGTTACTTAACTGTTACTTAACCTAGGCTTACCAGAAGTCCCACTTTGACTGGGATTGTCCCTGTTTGGAGGCGCTGTCCCATTGTACCACTCAGTTGTTCATTCTGTCCCAGTAGGGTTGTCAAATCATGTGTCCGGGTTTCAAACCGCCATTATTCAAAATGACCAGAATGTGAGTCTGTGGCTGTGGCTCTCCAGCATACTTGGATGCTGGTACTTTTTTACATACAGCCCTGTTTAGCTTAACGTTGATGTCCTTCAAAGTTCACATTTAGTAATACAGGCTGAGTGAGCAGCATAGGGTTTTTTAATTTTGTAGTACTACTTGGTTTATTTCTCTAGTAATTTAACACCCCCGACCCCTGGGGACATCACCGGTGTTACACCTTTAGGGGAATCATGTGAGTATGACCAGGAAGAGCAGACAGGCAGGGTTTTTTGGCGTGGATCTTGCTTTACTTCATACAGGATAGCATTTTGGCTGTAATCCTCTTGCATTATGGTATAGCGTAGCCTCTTAAACAGCTTTAGCAGGTACGTGTTTCTTTTTTACTTATTTCATTCAATGTTGTATTAATGCCTTATCAGTATCCGGTTCTGTTCCTTAATTAGACACACAAAACACATATTACACTGCAGATATTAAATTGTGTGATGTATATGCTTTTCACTATTTTATGAAAAATGATAATTATGCTTGATGTTTGTCATTATTTAGAATCTGAGATTTAGATAAATTATTTATTTGTTTATGTTGTGTATGGGTTGCCATGACAACATAATGGTGCCTTTTTCACTAGGGGGTGATGTTATGGTCTATTTAAACTGTGTGATTCACTTGTTGTTTAACTGAGGAAGGGTAGAGTATCCACAAAACATTACGCACATAAAAGCTACTACTTTTACCTTGAACACGACCCTGACTACACCCCCACTGGCACCACACCATGTCTCAGTTTCACCTCTAAAAATTATGGTAAGCCTAACTTAACCTGTAAGTGAATCTGTTCACTCAAAGATTCAATACAAGATATGTTCCTGTAGCTTAAAGAATATAATAAACATTGAGAAAAATCAAGAAAATAATAAAACATATCTGCCATTATAGTTAATCACTGAGCTTTGCATGTGATGAAGTAATTATGGTATCTCAGATCTAAATGATAAATCTGCCCCTGAAAAAACACATCAAATATAAAAACTAAAAATAGAAATATACCTTGATATGCAGATCACTATTGTGACATTATAATGTACAGGCGAAAGCTAATCCTTGGCATTCAGTGTGATTTAATTTGATATTATTAAGTACATATTATTACATACAAACATCTATTAGTCTGCACAACTCAAACTTTAGAAAAGTGAGTGTTCTGTTTTTGATAAAGTAATATTAAACAGTGCTCCTTTGGTAAAAACAAATATGTTAAATCAAAGTAAGCCTAAAAAGAAAAGCCCACAGCAAACAACTTCTTTCAAAATGACCACTTATATATTCTCAATCTAGCCACTGTCCTCAGGGTGATAAGAGAGCGGACATCTTCTTAGGTTGTATTCTGCCTTTTCTGTGCAGTTAATACAGTAGATTTGCATAATCAACAAATCAGGGGTGGAACTACCATTGGTGCAGAGTGCAGGAGGCGGCCCATAGCAGTGAGTCTACACTTACGCATGTGCAGAAAGTGTACTTTCCTAATACAGGGAAGCCTTTTATTAGTGCAGGTTCTATCTATCTATTTATCATTAAAATAATATAATACAGTACATTATGTATATTACTATTGCTTATTACTGAGTTACCTAAAAAGACAATGCAATAGATTTAGCCTGAACTTCAAATGAGAAGTAGATTTTTTTCAGACGAATTTCAGTTATGTCTATTTCCACTCCCGCCTGTATCATGTGACAGCTATCAGCCAATCACAAATGCATATACGTATTTTCTGTGAATTCTTGCACATGCTCAGTAGGAGCTGGTGACTCAAAAATTGTAAATATAAAAAAACATTTTGTTTATCGAAGAAAAAAATGTTAACGTTGTTTAAAATTGCAATACATACTTATGTGTTATTTGATGTACTAATATTACTAATATATTTGGTAAATTAACAAATATATATATGTTTTTGCACATAGGTAAACAAAGTGACTTGTTGTTAAAGAAAGTCGGTCTAATTCTCAGTCTGTTAAAGGCAAAAAACATGTCACAGGACAAGACTTCTGAGATTGTAGGTTTATCACATACTTCTGTAAAGAATATTAAGAAAAAACATAATTTATGCTTACCTGATAAAATCATTTCTTTCATTGTGGTGAGAGTCTACAATCCATTACTCCTGGGAATTGCTCTTCCTTATCACTAGGAGGAGGCAAAGATTCCCAAACCCCAAGTGCTCTATAAAATCCCTCCCACTTCACAGGTACCTCAGTCTAACGTTTAGCAAAGCAAAATGAGGTAAAAAAAGGAATAAGAGCCATAAAAGGAGCAGGGCGAAAATGTGCACAAAATAGGGAAAAAAACAACCCAGATCAAAACAGGGTGGGGTCTCATGGACTCTCGCCACCATTAAATTACGCATTGCAAGGAAGTTTTGCACTCATGAGAGCTCACTTCCATAGGCTCCAATGGGAGCCTCGTTCTCCTGCTGTGAGACACGGCAGAGAACCTAGCGCAGCAAAAGGGGTAAGTCGGCAGTGATGGGCAGCAGATTTTAAATAAATATGTATATGAATATATACATACTGTATATAATTATGTTTATAGGTGTACATACACATATTGACACATAAATATATATATGTACGTATATAAGCATATACATATATATTTACAGGGAACACACAGTTCCCCATAGACCCCAATGTATTGGCACTTTTCAGTGCCATTTTTTTAACACCTGACAACTTTAACCCCTAAAAATACAATATTCTTTATTTTGGGGGCAATAGGGGATATTTTGAAAATTAACCAGAGATCTGATCTCTGGTTAATTTTTGGAGAGCTTGTAATGGCTGGTTAGTCTGAAGAAATTGCTATATGAAACAAAAATATTTCCAGAAAAAAGTTAATATCCACCTGAAGCAAAGGTTCGAAAAGGAGAAACTTGCAAAATCCTCAAGACCAATATAAATATTCCAAGGATCAAAAAATTGTAAAATAACAGCTTAATTATAGACCAGGCTAGGACTAAACCAAGAATGTCAGAAAGATCTTCTTACAGAACATTACAAAAAAGGACAGAAAGCTGACCATTTAAAGAACTGGCAGATAAACTCATATCCAGACTAACCTGAAAATATAGCCAGAAAAAGAAGGTCTGGATGCAAAGAAGCAAGCCAAGGAAAGAAACTAGACATCAGGACCAGATCTGTAAACCAAATCCTGCAGGAATAAGTTGGAGTAAACAAAAAAACACCAAGCTCTTCCTACAAAATCTTAAAAATCACCATGGGAAAAAAACAGAGGTAGATATAATACTGGCTAACCAATATAACCACTGAACTACCAGAACATACATAAACACAGTACCCAGGGAAAAACGAGATTGAACCAGGAAGCTATCAAAAAGATATTTTGATATTTCAACTTAGGGGTGTACTCACTTTTGTTGCCAACGATTTAGACATTAATGGCTGTGTGTTGAGTTATTTTGAGGGGACAGCAAATTTACATTGTTATACAGGCTGTACACTCACTACTTTACATTGTAGCAAAGTGTCATTTCTTCAGTGTTGTCACATGAAAAGATATAATAAAAAATTTACAAAAATGTGAGGGTTGTACTCACTTTTGTGAGATACTGTATATTTTTCTATTTTATTATTATACTTTATTTATGAAGCGTCAATATATTCCGCACCACTGTCCATAGGTACAATTCATTTAAAAAAAAAAAAGGTATAAAACTTGTAAGAAACAGGACAAAGTTTACAAACACATACAGGAGGAATTTATATATACAGTCATGGCCAAAAATATTGGCACCCCTGCATTTATGTCAGATAATGCACCACTTCACCCAGAAAATTGTTGCAATTATAAATGTTTAGGTATTCTCATGTTTATTTCTTTTGTTTGTATTGGTATGACAAAAAAAGTGGAGAAAAAACAAAATTTATGCTTACCTGATACATTTCTTTCTTTCCGGATATGGAGAGTCCACTTCGTCATTCAGTTACTAGTGGGAATATCACTCCTGGCCAGCAGGAGGAGGCAAAGAGCACCACAGCAAAGCTGTTAAGTGTCACTCCCCTTCCCATAATCCCCAGTCATTCGACCGAAGGGAAATAGAAAAGGAATAACACAAAGGTGTAGAGGTGCCTAAGGTTTAGTAAAAAAAATAACTGTCTTAATAAAGGGTAGGGTCGTGGACCCTCCATATCCGGAAAGAAAGAAATTTATCAGGTAAGCATTAATTTTGTTTTCTTTCCTAAGATATGGAGAGTCCACAACATCATTCAATTACTAGTGGGAACCAATACCCAAGCTAGAGGACACAGAATGAACAGGGAAGGAGAACAAGACAGGCAGACCTAAACAGAAGGCACCACCGCTTGAAGAACCTTTCTCCCAAAAGAGGCCTCAGCCGAGGCAAAATTATCAAATTTGGAAAAAGTATGCAGAGAGGACCAAGTTGCAGTCTTGCAACTCTGTTCCATAGAAGCTTCATTTTTGAAAGCCCAAGAAGAGGAGATAGCCCTAGTGGAATGAGCTGTAATTCCCTCAGGAGGATGCTGTCCGAAGAACCACCTTATCCACATGAAAGATAAGGTAAGGCGAATCACATTGCAAAGCCGAGAGTTCTGAAACTCTCTGAGCAGAAGAGATAGCAATAAGAAACAGAATCTTCCAAGATAGCAACTTAATATCTGTGGAATGCATTGGCTCAAATGGAGCCTGCTGCAAAACTTTAAGAACAAGATTAAGGCTCCAAGTAGAAGCAACAGGTTTAAGCACAGGCCTGATTCTGACCAGGGCCTGACAAAAAGATTGAACATCTGGCACATCCGCCAGACGCTTGTGTAACAAAATAGATAATGCAGAATTCTGACCTTTCAGAGAACTGACAACCCTTTCTCCAGACCTTCCTGGAGAAAGCCAAAATTCTAGGAATCCTGACCCTACTCTAAGAGTAGCCCTTAGATTCACACCAATAAAGGTATTTACGCCATAGCTTGTTTCATTTTTCGATTAACCGGCTTGTGAGCCTGGATCATGGTCTCAATGACCGAAAATCCACGCTTAGACAGATCTAAGCGTTCAATCTCCAAGCAGTCAGCTTCAGAGAAATGAGATTTGGATGGAGGAATGGACCCTGAGTTAGAAGGTCCTTCCTCAGAGCAACCTCCAAGGTGGCTGAGATGACATCTTCACTAGGTCTGCATGCCAGTAGTGATGTCGCGAACCTAAAAATTTGCATTCGCAAACGGCGGACACGAACTTCCACAACTGTTCGTGAACGGGTAAACTGGGCGAACCACCATAGACTTCAATAGGCAGGCGAATTTTAAAACCCTCAGGGACTCTTTCTGCCCACAATAGTGATGGAAAAGTTGTTTCAAGGGTACTAACACCTGGACTGTGGCATGCCGGAGGGGGATCCATGGCAAAACTCCCATGGAAAATTACATAGTTGATGCAGAGTCTGTTTTTAAGCCATAAAGGGCATAAATCACCTAACATTGCTGTGACAGACCCTTCTGTCAGGACTGAAGGAGTTAATTGTGTTTAGCTAAGAAACTAATTTCTAAAGACAGAGTTGCTGGCTCCAGCTATAATCTAATTAGTGCTAAGCATTCTATTGTTTGATCACCTCAGAGAGAAAACGCCTAAGTGATAAGAAGGGCCAAGAGTGTCTTGTGGTTGAAGTGTTTAAGTAATATAATTCTATTGTATCATGTCAAAGGGCTTGTTCCCTCCATGTAATGTACAACAGTCTTTCAACCCCCATCTGGGGGGGGGGGTGTCAAACCTGTATAAATACTAGGCATCTAGCCTTTAATAAATGTCATTCTGTTTAAACCTGAAAACTGGCTGGTTTGTGAATTGCTGATTCCCTATGCAGGACGTTGTTCCCTGGTATTAACCCTTGGTACACTGTTGGTACCGTAACATTGGTGGCAGCGACGGAATGAACCTTATCGCCCAGAAGAGCAACTACACAAGCCAGTAACCTCAGGAAGAGGGGGATTATTACAATACTGACTAAGATGGAAAAGAGAAAAGTAAATTTTGCAGCTTTTAAAAACTTCCTGGAAACAGAAGGAGAGATTGATGGGTACCTTGCGGATTTTGAGAGGCAATGTGCACTACACAAGGTACCCGCAGAGGACTGGGTCACGATATTATCTGGAAAATTATCCGGCCGGGCCAGAGAGGCTTTTCGGGCCATTCCAGATGAGGAAGTCAGGGATTATAATACGGTAAAAGAGGCTCTGCTCTCCAGGTATGCGGTTACACCGGAGGCATACCGGAGGCGGTTCAGAGACACTGTTAAATTAGCTGGAGATTCCTACCTTGAGTGGGCATGTAAGGTGCACCGCACAGCAGCTCACTGGATAGCGGGGTGCCAAGCCATATCTGGGGAAGAGGTGCTGCAGCTATTCCTGTTGGAACATTGCTTCGACAAGTTACCCGCAGGAGTTCGAGAGTGGGTTCGGGACCGTAAACCCTCCACCCTGCAGGAAGCGGCTCGCTTGGCAGATGAGTATACGGATGCCTGCAAACTGGACACTGCTACCACTAAGCCCCCTGCTAGAGTGGAGTACAGACCCCCAGTCACCCCAGCAGCTGCCAGTTACCAAACCCCGGCGCACCGCTATACCACACGGCCTCCGGCCACGAACTACCCTCAGAGAGCCCTGTTCAATTTGCGGGGCTACTCACAACCGATTCGATGCTTTGGATGTAAGCAACTAGGGCACAAAAGACCAGAGTGTCCCCTAAACGCAGCGAACCAAGCGCAGTCCTGGAGAAGACCTGCCGGCGGAATCCCACGTAATCCTCAGCCTGCGGCCCGCTACGTAGAGGCGCAAGAATGCTGGAGCATCCTACATGAGGCAGACCTTGTGCAAGCTGCCCACCGGAATAACCGGCAACTGGTTAAAGTGAATGGGAAGAAGGTCAGTGGTCTACGGGATACTGGTGCTACCATGACCTTGCTTCAAAAGAACTTGGTGTCTGAGAAACAGTACACTGGAGACACTGTGGCTGTGAGGGTAGCAAGGGGCGATGTGTTCAGCCTACCTGTTGCCAGGGTACATTTGGATTGGGGAGTGGGCGCTAGACCTGTGAATGTGGGGGTCAAGAAGGACTTACCTGCTGATGTTCTTCTTGGAAATGACTTGGCCCCCCTTGTTTCTGCCTACGCTCCTATGGGTCCCGCTGATGTTAACTCTGTGACTACCCGTGCCCAGATCCGTGCAGCAGAGACTGACCCACCTGCTGCTAAGCCCCAGGACGCTGAGCTCAGTAAATCTCTATCCGCTATTGATATGTGGAGGTCTCGTTACAATGCGCTGATGAAGGAGAAGAGGAGCGCAGAGGAAAAAGCACGTTTAGAACGTGAATCTCTGCTAGACAAGCTGCACCGACAGACTGCAGAAAACACCAGCTTGAGAGTGGGACATGAAACCTTAAAGACAAACTTAGCGACACTTGAGGAGAAGCTGACGCTGGCTCATAGTGAGGTGCAGCAACTCAAGGGCACCCTATGTCAGTATGAAGGGATTGTGGATACCTATAAAGAGCAGGTACAGAAAACTCGTAAAGAAGCTGATGGGATTTTGAAGGACTGTTTAGCCCTAGTCTGGGCACTGAGGAAGTTGAACCCTTCTTTGTATGGACAGGAATTCTCTCTCATAACGGGAATACAGATGGATTGTCCTGGCAAACTGACATGCCTACCACCTCCTAGTCCGGTCATCCCCAGGTTGACCCGCCAAAGGGTCAAGCCGGGTCTGCCGGAGTGTTCCACAACGGGGGAGATATGTGACAGACCCTTCTGTCAGGACTGAAGGAGTTAATTGTGTTTAGCTAAGAAACTAATTTCTAAAGACAGAGTTGCTGGCTCCAGCTATAATCTAATTAGTGCTAAGCATTCTATTGTTTGATCACCTCAGAGAGAAAACGCCTAAGTGATAAGAAGGGCCAAGAGTGTCTTGTGGTTGAAGTGTTTAAGTAATATAATTCTATTGTATCATGTCAAAGGGCTTGTTCCCTCCATGTAATGTACAACAGTCTTTCAACCCCCATCTGGGGGGGGGGGTGTCAAACCTGTATAAATACTAGGCATCTAGCCTTTAATAAATGTCATTCTGTTTAAACCTGAAAACTGGCTGGTTTGTGAATTGCTGATTCCCTATGCAGGACGTTGTTCCCTGGTATTAACCCTTGGTACACTGTTGGTACCGTAACAATTGCTAAATTGTTTGGAATAACGTGCTTTAAAACATCAGGTATGATGTTGTATCGATCAGGTAGTGTAAGGGTTACGCCCGCTTCACAGTGACAGACCAAACTCCCCGTTTAAAGGGACAGTCTACACCAGAATTTTTATTGTTTTAAAAGATAGATAATCCCTTTATTACCCATTTCCCAGTTTTTCATAACTAACACATTTATAATAATATACTTTTAACCTCTGTGATTATCTTGTATCTAAGCCTCTGCAAACTGCCCCTTTTTTCAGTTCTTTTGACAGACTTGCAGTCTAGCCAATCAGTGCCTGCTCCCAGATAACTTCTCGTGCACGAGCACAGTGTTATCTATATGAATTACGTGAACTAACACCCTCTAGTGGTGAAAAACTGTTAAAATGCAATCTGAAAGAGGTGGGCTTCAAGGTCTAAGAAATTAGCATATGAACCTCCTAGGTTAAGCTTTCAACTAAGAATACCAAGAGAACAAAGCAAAATTGGTGATAAAAGTAAATTGGAAAATTGTTTAAAATAACATGCTCTATCTGAATCATGAAAGTTTATTTTGGCCTAGACTGTCCTTTTAACGCACCACAAACAACCGCAAACAGTCCATTTGCACAACCACAAACTGCCCATTTGCACAAGGTTGGATACCAAGCTAGCCATGTCCCGTTCCTTGTCCTCACTGATGTCATTGAAGGTCTCTTCCTCCACCCAGCCACGTACAACACCAAGGGTCCCCGAAAGGTGACAACAAGCCCCCTGGGACGCCTGCTGTGTTTGGTCTTCCACCTCCTCAAAGCCAACTTCCCCCTCTGACTCCTCTTCTTCAGACTCCTCTCTCTGCATTGCCTCTCTCTGCGTTATTATAAGGTGTGTTAAGTAGTACTATTCCTATCAGTGTAATCCCTGTTAGGTCCCCTATCAGGGGACGTGTATATGGCATAGATTTTAGGAAGCGGGAGATGGAAAAAGATGCTTGGTCGGTCCTCCTACTTCAAATTTGTGGCACTGCGCGTGCAATCTACTGTGCCACCAGATATGAGTGGTGTGTTAAGTAGTACTATTCTGATCAGTTTAATCCCTGTTACGTCCCCTATCAGGGTACATGTATATGGCATGGATATGTATATGGCATGGCCGAAACACAAGTGGCTGTCAGATAACAGTCCGGCCACGAGATAGAGTTGATAGATAAATAGATTAGATAGATAGATCAATAGATGCAATAGATACATTTGATAGATACGATAGATAGATTTGATAGATAAATAGATAGATTTGATAGATAGATAATTTCCCAGACAGATAATTACAAGACGTGCGGTCTGGGACCCATGGTAAGGTTCCCAGAGGCAGTTGCGGCGCCCGAGGCTCTGATTAGAACAGAGCACTCTGGAACGTATCTGCCCTCGGCCGAAATCGGAACATTCTTTAGCTTTCTGTCTGTCGGCCAAATGTCCGTCTGCCAAATGTCCGTCTGCTAAATGTCCGGCTGCCAAATGTCCTTCTGCATTTTGTCAGCGCACTGCGTGCAATCTACTATGCCACCAGATATGAGTGGTGTGTTAAGTAGTATTATTCTGATCAGTTTAATCCCTGTTACGTCCCCTATCAGGGGATGTGTTTATGGCATGGATTTTAGGAACCGGGAGATGGAAAAAGATGCTTGGTCGGTCCTCCTACTTCAAATTTGGGGCACTGCGCGTGCAATCTACTGTGCCACCAGATATGAGTGGTGTGTTAAGTAGTACTATTGTGATCAGTTTAATCCCTGTTACGTGTATATGGCATGGATATGTATATGGCATGGCCGAAACACAAGTGGCTGTCAGATAACAGTCCGGCCATGAGATAGATAGATTTGATAGATAGATAGATAGATAGATACATAGATTAGATAGATAGATCAATAGATGCAATAGATACATTTGATAGATACGATAGATAGATAGATAGATAGATAGATAGATAGATAGATTTGATAGATAAATAGATAGATTTGATAGATAGATAGATAGATAATTTCCCAGACAGAGAATTACAAGACGTGCGGTCTGGGACCCATGGTAAGGTTCCCAGAGGCAGTTGCGGCGCTCGAGGCTCTGATTAGAACAGAACACTCTGGAACGTATCTGCCCTCGGCCGAAATCGGAACATTCTTTAGCTTTCTGTCTGTCGACCAAATGTCCGTCTGCCAAATGTCCGTCTGCTAAATGTCCGTCTGCCAAATGTCCTTCTGCATTTTGTCAGAGCACCGCGTGCAATCTACTGTGCCACCAGATATGAGTGGTGTGTTAAGTAGTACTATTCTGATCAGTTTAATCCCTGTTACGTCCCACATCAGGGGACGTGTATATGGCATGGATTTTAGGAACCGGGAGATGGAAAAAGATGCTTGGTCGGTCCTCCTACTTCAAATGTGGGGCAATGCGCGTGCAATCTACTGTGCCACCAGATATGAGTGGTGTGGTTTTTGAAGCCACAGTGCAGCACTAGAGGCCAGAAAAATTTGGCATGTACACATGCCTGAAAAATCAGGTATTGTTGCAGCCGCTGCTGTAGCAGCGGCCAGAAAAATTGATGTTTGTTTCCCAGGCAGAAAGTGCCCTAAAACATTGCGGCTTGAACCCTAGTTGGTGGCGGATAAGTCACGCAAGTCATCTGGCATTCGAAGATAAAATACAGCAGCGTGTGGACCATTTTTAACCCAAGGCAGTTCATCTCATCAGGCCTTTTTTAGTCAAATGTATCGCCCAATGTCAGTCCCTTCGGGATCCATCCCTCATTCATCTTAATAAAGGTGAGGTAATCTAGACTTTTTTGACCTAGGCGACTTCTCTTCTCAGTGAAAATACCTCCTGCTGCACTGAAGGTCCTTTCTGACAGGACACTTAAAGCGGGGCAGGCTAGAAGTTCTATCACAAATTGGGATAGCTCAGGCCACAGGTCAAGCCTGCACACCCAGTAGTCAAGGGGTTCATCGCTCTTCAGAGTGTCGAGATCTGCAGTTAAGGCAAGGTAGTCTGCTACCTGTCGGTCCAATCGTTCTCTGAGGGTGGACCCCGAAGGGCTGTGGCGATGCATAGAACTTAAAAAGCTCCGCATGTCCTCCATCAACAACACGTCTGTAAAGCGTCCTGTCCTTGCTGGCGTGGTCATGGGAGTCGGAGGATTACTTTCACCTCTTCCCCTGTTAGATTCCCGTTGTGCTGTGACATCACCCTTATACGCTGTGTAAAGCATACTTTTTAATTTATTTTGGAACTGCTGCATCCTATCCGACTTGCGGTAATTCGGTAACATTTCAGGCACTTTATGCTTATACTGGGGGTCTAGTAGCGTGGACACCCAGTACAGGTCGTTCTCCTTCAGCTTTTTTATACGAGGGTCCCTCAACAGGCACGACAGCATGAAAGACACCATTTGCACAAGGTTGGATGCCGAGCTACTAACGTCCCGTTCCTCGTCCTCAGTGATCTCACTGAAGGTATCTTCTTCCCCCCAGTCACGTACAACACCACGGGTACTAGATAGGTGACAACGAGCACCCTGGGATGCCTGTTGTGGTTGGTCTTCCTCCTCCTCCTCAAAGCCACATTCCTCCTCTGACTCCTCTTCCTCACAATCCTCTTCCAGCGTTGCCGCTGGTCCAGCAAGCGATGCTGATAAGGCTGTTTCTGGTGGTGATGGTGACCACAACTCTTCCTCTTCATGCTCATCTACGGCCTGATCCAGCACTCTTCGCAGGGCACGCTCCAGTAAGAAAACAAATGGTATGATGTCACTGATGGTGCCTTCGGTGCGACTGACTAGGTTTGTCACCTTCTCAAAAGGACGCAAGAGCCTACAGGCATTGCGCATGAGCGTCCAGTAACGTGGCAAAAAAATTCCCAGCTCCCCAGAGGCTGTCCTAGCACCACGGTCATACAAATACTCGTTAACGGCTTTTTCTTGTTGGAGCAGGCGGTCAAACATTAGGAGTGTTGAATTCCAATGTGTCAGGCTGTCACAAATCAAGCGCCTCACTGGCATGTTGTTTCGCTGCTGGATATCTGAAAAGTGCGCCATGGCCATGTAGGAATGCCTGAAATGACCACACACCTTCCGGGCCTGCTTCAGGACGTCCTGTAAGCCTGGGTACTTATGCACAAAGCGTTGTACGATCAGATTACACACATGTGCCGCACACGGCACATGGGTCAACTTGCCCAATTTCAATGCTGCCACCAAATTACTTCCGTTGTCAGAAACCACTTTGCCGATAGCCAGTTGGTGTGGAGTCAGCCACTGATCCACCTGTGCGTTCAGGGCGGACAAGAGTGCTGGTCCAGTGTGACTCTCTGCTTTCAGGCAAGTTAACCCCAAGATGGCGTTACACTGCCGTATCCGGGATGTGGAATAGTACCTGGGGAGCTGGGGGGGTGCCGTTGATGTGGAGCAAGATGCAGCAGCAGAAGAGGACTCAGTTGAGGAGGTTATGGAAGAGGATGGAGTAGGAGGTGTAGAGGAGGTGGCAGCAGGCCTGCCTGCAAGTTGTGGCGGTGTCACCAACTCTGCAGAGCCACGCATTCCATGGTTGTCAGCAGGTTTACCCAATGCGCAGTGTAGGTGATATACCTGCCCTGACTATGCTTTGCAGACCAGCTATCAGTGGTCAGATGGACCCTTTCCCCAACACTGTGTGCCAGACATGCCATTACTTCCTTTCGCACAATCGAGTACAGGTTGGGGATTGCCTTTTGTGAAAAGAAATTTCGTCCGGGTACCTTCCACTGCGGTGTCCCAATAGCTACAAATTTTTGGAACGCCTCAGACTCCACCAGATTGTATGGTAAAAGCTGGTGGGCTAAGAGTTCAGACAAGCCAGCTGTCAGACGCCGGGCAAGGGGGTGACTTTGTGACATTGGCTTCTTACGCTCAAACATGTCCTTGACAGACACCTGACTGTGGGCAGATGAGCAGGAAATGCTCCGGAAGAGAGACGGAGTGGCGGATGGTTGAGAGGGGGGCAAGGAGGACAGCAGTGGTTGATGTGGCTGAAGATGCTGGACCAGGAGGAGGATGGCAGCTTTGAGTTTTTGTGCTGCTTGTACTTATGTGTTGATCCCATAGGCGTTTGTGATGTGCGATCATGTGCCTTCGCAAAGCAGTTGTACCTAGGTGGGTGTTGGACTTCCCACGACTCAGTTTCTTTTGGCACAGGTTGCAAATGGCATCACTGTTGTCAGAGGCAGACACACAAATAAAATGCCACACTGCTGAGCTCTGCGATGATGGCATTCTGGTGGTGGCAACAGCATACGTTGATTGGCGTGCTGTCTGGCTGACCCCTGGTGCCGATTCATGCTGTCTGGCTGTGCCACTAGCTCCTTGCGATGACCTCCCCCTGCTTCCAACTCGTCTTTTCCTCCTCTCTGTCTCCCCATCTGAACTTTCCCCCTCTTCTTCTTCTCTTCTAGCAGGCACCCACGTAACATCCACGGACGCATCGTCATCATCAACCGCTTCACTTGTATCTTACAAATCAACAAAGGAAGCAGCAGCAGGTACAACATCATCATCATCATCACACCGTACGTCCATGTCTGTAATGCTGCCTGAATGAGACATATCACTGTTATCTACATCCTCTGTCAATAATGGTTGCGCATCACTCATTTCTTCCAAATGATGTGTAAATAACTCCTCTGACAGATCAAGTGAAGTGGCTGTGGTGCTAGTGTTGGTGGTGGTGGCAGGCGGGCGAGTGGTAACTTGAGAGGTGCCCGAAGATAAGCTGGAGGAGGATGGTGCGTCAAGGTTCGGAGCGGAAGCTATAGAAGATTGGGTGTCCTGTGTTAAAAAGTCAACTATGTCCTCAGAACTTTTCGAGTTCATGGTACGTGGCCTCTGAACACTGGGCATTATTCTAGGGCCAAAGGGAATCAAAGCACCACGACCACGATGGCACCTGCGGGGTGGCCTGCCTCTGCCTGTCATTTTTTTTTAAATGTACACTTACACTACTATTAAGCAAGATATGAGTGGTGCCACTGGGCAAGTGGGCACAGTATACGCTGTGAGCCTGACACAAAAAAGCAGACTGATGTTTCACAGTCCAAAAAATTTAATTTTTTTTAAATTTACACTTACACTACTATTAAACTAGATATGAGTGGTGGCAATGGGCAAGTGGGCACAGTATACGCTGTGAGCCTGACACAAAAAAGCAGACTGATGTTTCACAGTCCAAAAAGTTTTTTTGTTTTAAATGTACACTTACACTACTATTAAACAATATATGAGTGGTGGCACTGGGCAAGTGGGCACAGTATACGCTGTGAGCCTGGCACACACGCTGGCAGGCAGGCAGGCAACTGCAATTAGATTACACAATCAGACTGATGTTTCACAGTCAAAATTTTTTTTTTTTTAAATTTACACTACTGTTACACCAGATATGAGTGGTGGCACTGGGCAAGTGGGCACAGTATACGCTGTGAGCCTGGCACACACGCTGGCAGGCAGGCAACTGCAATTAGATTACACAAGCAGACTGATGTTTCACAGTCAAAAAAGTTTTAGTTTTTTTTAATTTACACTACTGTTACACCAGATATGAGTGGTGGCACTGGGCAAGTGGGCACAGTATATGCTGTGAGCCTGGCACACACACTGGCAGGCAGGCAACTGCAATTAGATTACACAAGCAGACTGATGTTTCACAGTCAAAAAAGTTTTTTTTTTAAATGTACACTATTGTTACAACAGATATGAGTGGTGGCACTGGGCAAGTGGGCACAGTATATGCTGTGAGCCTGGCACAGATGCTGTCAGGCAGGCAACTGCAATTAGATTACACTAGCAGACTGATGTTTCACAGTCAAAAAAGTTTTTTTTTTTTAAATTTACACTACTGTTACACCAGATATGAGTGGTGGCACTGGGCAAGTGGGCACAGTATATGCTGTGAGCCTGGCACACATTCTGGCAGGCAGGCAACTGCAATTAGATTACACAAGCAGACTGATGTTTCACAGTCCAAAAAGTTTAATTTTTTTTAAATTTACACTTACACTACTATTAAACAAGATATGAGTGGTGGCAATGGGCAAGTGGGCACAGTATACACTGTGAGCCTGATACAAAAAAGCAGACTGATGTTTCACAGTCCAAAAAGTTTTTTTGTTTTAAATGTACTCTTACACTACTATTAAACAATATATGAGTGGTGGCACTGGGCAAGTGGGCACAGTATACGCTGTGAGCCTGGCACACATGCTGGCAGGCAGGCAGGCAACTGCAATTAGATTACACAAGCAGACTGATGTTTCACAGTCAAATTTTTTTTTTTTTTTTAAATTTACACTACTGTTACACCAGATATGAGTGGTGGCACTGGGCAAGTGGGCACAGTATACACTGTGAGCCTGGCACACACGCTGGCAGGCAGGCAACTGCAATTAGATTACACAAGCAGACTGATGTTTCACAGTCAAAAAAGTTTTTTTTTTTAAATGTACCCTACTGTTACAACAGATATGAGTGGTGGCACTGGGCAAGTGGGCACAGTATATGCTGTGAGCCTGGCACAGATGCTGTCAGGCAGGCAACTGCAATTAGATTACACTAGCAGACTGATGTTTCACAGTCAAAAAAGTTTTTTTTTTTTAAATGTACACTACTGTTACACCAGATATGAGTGGTGGCACTGGGCAAGTGGGCACAGTATATGCTGTGAGCCTGGCACACATTCTGGCAGGCAGGCAACTGCAATTAGATTACACAAGCAGACTGATGTTTCACAGTCAAAAAAGTTTTTTTTTTTAATTTACACTACTGTTACACCAGATATGAGTGGTGGCACTGGGCAAGTGGGCCTGGCACACACACTGGCAGGCAGGCAACTGCAATTAGATTACACTAGCAGACAGACTGATGTTTCACAGTCAAAAAATTTTTTTTTTTTAAATTTACACTACTGTTACACCAGATATGAGTGGTGGCACTGGGCAAGTGGGCACAGTATACGCTGTGAGCATGGCACACACGCTGGCAAGCAGGCAGGCAACTGCAATTAGATTACACAAGCAGACTGATGTTTCACAGTCAAAAATTTTTTTTTTTTTAAATTCACACTACTGTTACACCAGATATGAGTGGTGGCACTGGGCAAGTGGGCACAGTATACGCTGTGATCCTGGCACACACGCTGGCAGGCAGGGTACTGCAATTAGATTACACAAGCAGACTGATGTTTCACAGTCAAAAAAGTTTTAGTTTTTTTTAATTTACACTACTGTTACACCAGATATGAGTGGTGGCACTGGGCAAGTGGGCACAGTATACGCTGTGAGCCTGGCACACACGCTGGCAGGCAGGCAACTGCAATTAGATTACACAAGCAGACTGATGTTTCACAGTCAAAAAAGTTTTTTTTTTTTTAAATGTACACTACTGTTACACCAGATATGAGTGGTGGCACTGGGCAAGTGGGCACAGTATATGCTGTGAGCCTGGCACACACGCTGGCAGGCAGGCAACTGCAATTAGATTACACAAGCAGACTGATGTTTCACAGTCAAATTTTTTTTTTTTTTTAAATTTACACTACTGTTACACCAGATATGAGTAGTGGCACTGGGCAAGTGGGCACAGTATATGCTGTGAGCCTGGCACACATGCTGGCAGGCAGGCAACTGCAATTAGATTACACTAGCAGACTGATGTTTCACAGTCAAAAAAGTTTTTTTTTTTAAATTTACACTACTGTTACACCAGATATGAGTAGTGGCACTGGGCAAGTGGGCACAGTATATGCTGTGAGCCTGGCACACATGCTGGCAGGCAGGCAACTGCAATTAGATTACACAAGCAGACTGATGTTTCACAGTCAAAAAAGTGTTTTTTTTTTATTTACACTACTGTTACAACAGATATGAGTGGTGGCACTGGGCAAGTGGGCACAGTATACGCTGTGAGCCTGGCACACACGCTGGCAGGCAGGCAACTGCAATTAGATTACACAAGCAGACTGATGTTTCACAGTCAAAAAAGTTGTGTTTTTTTTAATTTACACTACTGTTACACCAGATATGAGTGGTGGCACTGGGCAAATGGGCCTGGCACACACGCTGGCAGACAGGCAACAGCAATTAGATTACACTAGCAGACTGATGTTTCACAGTCAAAAAAGTTTTTTTTTTAAATTTACACTACTATTACAACAGATATGAGTGGTGGCACTGGGCAAGTGGGCCTGGCACACACGCTGGCAAACAGGCAACTGCAATTAGATTACACTAGCAGACTGATGTTTCACAGTCAAAAAAGTTTTTTTTTTAAATTTACACTAGATATGAGTGGTGGCACTGGGCAAGTGGGCACAGTGTACGCTGTGAGCCTGGCACACACGCTGGCAGACAGGCAACTGCAATTAGATTACACAAGCAGACTGATGTTTCACAGTCAAAAAAGATTTTTTTTTTAAACTTACACTACTGTTACAACAGATATGAGTGGTGGCACTGGGCAAGTGGGCCTGGCACACACGCTGGCAGGCAGGCAACTGCAATTAGATTACACTAGCAGACTGATGTTTCACAGTCAAAAAAGTTTTTTTTTTTAATTTACACTACTGTTACACCAGATATGAGTGGTGGCACTGGGTAAGTGGGCCTGGCACACATGCTGGCAGGCAGGTAACTGCAATTAGATTACACAAGCAGACTGATGTTTCACAGTCAAAAAAGTTTTTTTTTAAAATTTACACTACTGTTACACCAGATATGAGTGGTGGCACTGGGTAAGTGGGCCTGGCACACACGCTGGCAGGCAGGCAACTGCAATTAGATTACACTAGCAGACTGATGTTTCACAGTCAAAAAAGTTTTTTTTTTTTTATTTACACTACTGTTACAACAGATATGAGTGGTGGCACTGGGCAAGTGGGCCTGGCACACATGCTGGCAGGCAGGCAGGCAACTGCAATTAGATTACACTAGCAGACTGATGTTTCACAGTCAAAAAAGTTTTTTTTTTTTTAATTTACACTACTGTTACAACAGATATGAGTGGTGGCACTGGGCAAGTGGGCCTGGCACACACGCTGGCAGGCAGGCAGGCAACTGCAATTAGATTACACTAGCAGACTGATGTTTCACAGTCAAAAACGTTTTTTATTTTAAATTTACACTACTGTTACAACAGATATGAGTGGTGGCACTGGGCAAGTGGGCACAGTATACGCTGTGAGCCTTACACAAGCTGGCAGGCAGGCAATTGCAATTAGATTACACAGGGGAAAAAAACAGACTGATATTCTAGCCCTAAAAAGGGCTTTTTGGGGTGCTGTCCTTACAGCAGAGATAAGATGAGTCCTTCAGGACTGTAGTGGACACTGAATACACTAGCCTAGCTATCAATTTCCCTATTAAATCAGCAGCAGCTACACTGTCCCTCCTCTCACTAAGAAAGCAGCTTCTGAATGAATCTAAAATGGCTGCTGTCCAGGAGCTGGGAGGGTCTGGGAGGGAGGGTCTGCTGCTGATTGGCTGGAATGTGTCTGCAGACTGTGAGATACAGGGTCAAAGTTTACTCAATGATGACCAATAGGGGCGGATCGAACATCGCATATGTTCACCCGCCATTGCGAATGCGAACAAGCTATGTTCGCCGGGAACTATTCGCCGGCAAACAATTCGAGACATCACTACATACCAGATCCTGCGAGGCCATGCAGGAGCTATTCGAATTACCGATGACCTCTCTTGTTTGATATGAGCAATAACTCATGGAAGGAGCAAAAACGGAGGAAACAGGTATGCCAGACCGAAATCCCAAAGAACCACCAGAGCATCTATCAGAGCAGCCTGAGTATCTCTTGACCTTGAATCCTATCTTGGAAGCTTGGTGTTCTGCTGAAACGCCATCAGATCCAACTCTGGCACCCCCCATTTGAGGGTTAACCTGGAGAACACCTCCGGATGAAGAGCCCACTCCCCGGGATGAAATGTCTGTCTGCTCAGGAAATCTGCTTCCCAGTTGTCCACTCCAGGTATGTGGATGGCAGATAGACAACAATTGTGACCTTCTGGCCACTGAATAATACATAACACCTCCTTCATGGCTAAGGAACTCTGAGTTCCTCCCTGGTGGTTGATGTAAGCCACTGAGGCGATGTTGTCCGACTAAAACCTGAAAAATCAGGCTAAACACAATTGATGCCAAGCCATCAGATTATTGTAAATCACTCTCAACTCCAAGATGTTTATGGGGAGAGCAGACTCCTCCTGAGTCCATAGTCCTTGCGCCTTTAACGAGTCCCAGACTGCTCCCCAGCCTAGCGGGCTGGCGTACATGGTCCCAATCACCCAGGAAGGTCTCCGGAAGCATGTGCCCTGAGACAGATGGTCCTGAGAAAGCCACCACGGGAGAGAGTCTCTTGTCGTCTAGTCTAGATTTATCCTCTGAGACAGATCCAAATGGCCTCCGTTCCATTGTCTGAGCATGCATAATTGCAGAGCTCTCAAATGGAATCGAGCAAAGGGAATGATGTCCATGGAAACAACCATCAGACCAATTACCAACATACATTAAGCCACTGATGGCCAAACAGTAGACTGAAGAGAGAGTCAGATTTTTTTTTATAGATAGGGAATCTATTATGGTCCCTAAGAAAACTGCCCTTGTAGCTGGAACTCTTTTCCAGATTCACTTTCCAACCATGGGAACGTAGAAAAGACAACATGATCTCTGTATGAACTTGTTAAAAAGATGGCGCCTGAACCAATATGTCGTCCAGGTATGGTGCCACTGCAATTCCCAGAGACCTGATCACTGCCAAGAGAGCCCCCAGAACCTTTGAGAAAATTCTGAGAGCTGTGGCAAGTCCAAACGGAAGAGCCACACACTGAAAATGTTTTGTCTAGAAAGGTGAATCTCAGGAATTTGTGAATATCCCTGTGGATGGGAACATGAAGATATGCATCCTTCAGGTCTATGGTCATCATGAACTGACCCTCTTGGACCAAGGGAAGAATGGAATGAATGGTTTCCATTTTTAAGGACGGTACCTAGAGAAACTTGTTGAGGCACTTTAGGTCTAAAATGGGTCGAAAAGTTCCCTCTTTTTTGGGAACCACGAACAGATTTGAATAGAATCCTAGACCGTGTTCTCTTACTGGAACTGGAACAATCACTCCCAGGGAGGAAAGGTCCTGAACGCAGTTCAAGAATGCCTCTCTTTTTACCTGGTCTGCAGATAATCTTGAGAGGTGGAATCTGCCCCGGGAGGGAAAGTTTTTAATTCTATTATGTAACCCTTAGATACTATGTCCACAGCCCAAGGATCTGGGACATCTCGTCTCCACGTTTGACCAAACAGGAAAAGTCTGCCCCCCACTTGATCCGACCATTCATGCTGACTTAGACTCAGCTGAAGGTTTATTTGATTGCTTTCCCTTATTCCAAGACTGATTGGGCTTCCAAGAAGACTTGGACTGCTCCAGCTTGGAAGTGGAAGACTTTTGACCTTTGAAATTACGAAAGGAACGAAAATTACTTTGACGTCCTTTGAGTCTGTTCTTCTTGTCTTGCGGTAGAAAAGACCCTTTTCCACCCGTTATATCAGAAATTATTTCTGCCAGACCAGGTCCAAACAATGTCTTACCCTTTTAAGGAAGTGCCAGAAGCTTGGACTTGGCGGTAATGTCAGCTGACCAAGATTTTTGCCACAGTGCCCTACGGGCTAGGACAGAAGCCAGACATCTTGGCTCCCAGTCTAATAACTTATATGTTAGCATCAGAAATAAAGGGATTGGCTAGTTTGAGAGCCTTAAACATATCTTGTATCTCCTCCAACTGAGTCTCTACTAAAATTGATTCATACAAGGTGTTGCGCCAATAAGATTCCGCACTTGCTACTGTGGCAATACAAACTGCAGGTTGCCTTTGAAGACCTTGATGAACATACATCTTCTTCAAATAAGCTTCCTGCTTTTTGTCCATGGGATCCTTAAAGGAGCAACTATCCTCTATAGGAATCATATGGGATATCGGGCAGCAGCGAACATGAGCTTTCGCTGCTTTCAGACTCCCATTGATTCCTATGGCATCCGCCGCCTCCAGGGCGGCGGATTGAAAACCAGGTACACTGGGCCAGAATAGTGGCGAGCGTACCTGGTAGATTTTTCTTAACTTGCAAAAGTAGTCAGATAGTGCCGAATTTACATTCGGAACATCTGTAATGGCGTAAGCATCGATCTGTGTCGGACTGAGACCGGCGGATTGTATGTTACGTCACAAAATTCTACTTTTGCCGGTCTGTAGCCTTTGATAAATAAGGCGAATCAAGCTCTCCAAAATTACACTGCGGAATTCCAGCGTATTTGCGGTTGGTTGACAGCTTTATAAATAGGGGCCCTAGTCTCAACATAAATAATGTGCCTGCCCACTGCCAAAGAAAATCCTGTATAAAGGATTTTAAAAATGTCGCCATCTACTGCATATGACATATACTTCTGAAGTGCAAGTCTCCAAGACCTAGAAGACAAAAGCACTTACCTGCAGTCTAGCTGTCCGGCAGGAAGACAGCTCACAAGGCGTGAAAGAACACATAATCCTTACAGAGACCTGTAGAAAAAGAAAGAACAGAGTAACCAACTCTGGCTTTCTGTACCATGGGCAGCAATGTGTTAGGAAACAAAGCAAGGACTACCTCACAACTTCCTAACTGCTTAAAAGCCACCACTACTCTACAGATTGACGTGGACTCAGCTAAACCCAAATTCTTATTCCCTGATTGGTGGAATACTCAACTAAGTTAAAAGTTACAAATGGCGGATA
The DNA here is from genome assembly GCF_027579735.1 of Bombina bombina. Classification (NCBI taxonomy): domain Eukaryota; kingdom Metazoa; phylum Chordata; class Amphibia; order Anura; family Bombinatoridae; genus Bombina; species Bombina bombina. The sequence goes on along the minus strand of NC_069506.1, from coordinate 176,768,060 downwards.
CAGAAGATAATTTAAAATATAACTTTTATTAGGACTTTAAAAATAATGGAAGGAAAATAAGTTTAAAAACACAGGAATTTTGTCAACTTAAATCAGAGATGCAGGTAGACCTCCAATAGCACGGGTCCTAATAAATAAATTCTCTGACCTTGAATTATTAATTGGTCTTAGTAGTATAGACCTAGGATGTACTGTTAATCCATAGTATTAAGACTACTCTTTATCCGTGTATCACAGAGAATTATTTAGGTGAATGAACATCAGGCAACTATATTAGGCGACAATTTTGTAGATGATTATTGTATGATGTGATATGCTACATCTAATTGGGTAAATGATTATGGTATATTGTGATATACCATGTACTTATTCAGTTATACAGTGTCATGCATGGAATTGATTTGTACTATTTATATACAAATGGATTATATAAGAGAGGTTTTTACTACCTCTATTGATAGTGAATACAATTTTTCTTATAGGATTCTAGTATAATACCATATATCCTAAATAGTATATTCTGAGTCTAACCCCCCCCCCCTCTCCTGGAATAGCAGATATTATATCCAGTAGTTAAATAAAGGTTTGTTTCACATTAATAATCATCAGAGTGAAGAGTATATTAATGTAGTATCATTGGATTTCTCCTAAAATAGAGTATTTTAAATATTATATTCTATATGAAGAGCCTCCCCTCCTAAGGTAACCGATATTAATTTCAATAGTTAGCTAAAGATTAAATTTCCATTAATAATCAACAGAGTCCGAAATATACTGATATAGTATCTTAGATAGTGATGTCGCAAACCTAACATTTTGCGTTCGCGAACGGCGAACGCAAACTTTGTCAAATGTCGGCGAACCGGGCGAACAGCCATTGACTTCAATGGGCAGGCGAATTTTAAAACCCACAGGGACTCTTTCTGGCCACAATAGTGATGGAAAACTTGTTTCAAGGGTACTAACACCTGGACTGTGGCATGCCGGAGGGGGATCCATGGCAAAACTCCCACGTAAAATTACATAGTTGATGCAGAGTCTGGTTTTAATCCATAAAGGTCATAAATTACCTAACATTCCTAAATTGTTTGGAACAACGTGCTTTAAAACATCAGGTATGATGTTGTATCGATCAGGTAGTGTAAGGTTTACGCCCGCTTCACAGTGACAGACCAAACTCCCCATTTAACGCACCGCAAACAACCGCAAACAGTCCATTTGCACAACCACGAGATTGATAGATTTGATAGATAGATCCATAGATTACATAGATCAATAGTGGTGCCACTAACTTGGCAAGTGGGCCTGGCACACGTGCTGGCAGGCAGGCAACTTCAATTAGATTACACTAGCAGACTGATGTTTCACAGTTGAAATTTTTTTTTTTAATTATTTACACTACTGTTATAACAAATATGATTGGTGGCACTAGTTGGCAAGTGGGCTTAGCACACATGCTGGCAGGCAGGCAACTGTAATTAGATTACACTAGCTGACTGATATTTCACAGTCAAAAAATTTATTTTTTTAAATATTTACAATACTGTTATAACAAATATGATTGGTGGCACTAGTTGGCAAGTGGGCCTGGCACACACGCTGGCAGGCAGGCAACTGCAATTCAATTGCACTAGCAGACTGATGTTTCACAGTCAAAAAAGTTTTTATTTTGAATATTTAAAGTACTGTTACAACAAATATGAGTAGTGCCACTAACTTGGCAAGTGGGCCTGGCACACACGCTGGCAGGCAGGCAACTACAATTAGATTACACTAAAAGACTGATGTTTCACAGTCAAAAAAGTTTTTATTTAAAATATTTACACTACTGTTATAACAAATATGATTGGTGGCACTAGTTGGAAAGTGGGCCTGGCACACACGCTGGCAGGCAGGCAACTGCGATTAAATAACACTAGCAGACTGATGTAAAAGTTTTTTTAAAAAAAATTTAAACTAATGTTACACCAGATAGGAGTGGTGGCACTCAGGATGGAAGTAGGCACAGTATATGCTGGGAGCCTGACACACAGGCTGGCACTAGTGGCATGCTGGCCTGGCAACTAAAATTAAATAACAATAGCAGACTGACGTAAAAGTTTTTTTTTTTTTAATTTACACTGATGTTACACCAGATATAAGTGGTGGAAAACAGAGCTATTAATCACAGTATATGCTGTGGGCCTGACACACAGGCCTGATGGAAAATTAAATTAGATTACACTAGCAAAATGATGTAAAAGTTTTTTTTTTTTAAATTTACACTAATATTAAGCAAATATAAGTGGTGGCACAGAAGAATTAATCACAGTATATGCTGTGAGCCACAGGCTGACAGGCAGGCAAATGCAAATAAAATTACCACAAAAAAAAAAACCCACTGAAGTTATAGCCCTAAAAAGGGCTTTTTGGTCTAAAGTTCTAGCCCTAAAAAGGGCTTTTTGGGGTGCTGTCCTTACAGCAGAGACTAGATGAGTCCTTCAGGACTGTAGTGGACACTAAATACACTAGCCTAGCTATCTATTTCCCTATAATATCAACAGCAGCAGCACTAAACCTCCTCTCACTAAGACAGCAGGATCGTTATGACTCTAAAATGGCTGCTGCCCAGTAGCTGGGAGGGTCTGGGAGGAAGTGTCTGCTGCTGATTGGCTGAAATGTGTCATCAGACTGTGAGACACAGGGTCAAAGTTTCATCAATGATGACTAATAGGGGGCGGATCGAACATCGCATATGTTGACCCGCTGCGGCGAACGCGAACAAGCTAAGATCGCCGGGAACTGTTCTCCGGTGAACAGTTCACGACATCACTAATCTTAGATTCTCCTTGTAGATGGTTATAATATAACTTGGCAAATATAATGCCTATAATATGTTAATGTAGGCTATGAATGTTGAATATAGGTAACAGCATGCCGCTATTACTCAGATTATATATGTTTATATAGAATCACACCTTGACCCTGATAGATGATTAGAATAAATGACACTGTTTTCCCAAATTGTGTAGTCATAGAGTATGGTGTTGGTGACATGTTTCGCAGAGTGACTCGGCTTTCTCAAAGCTGACTCGGCTTTGAGAAAGCCGAGTCACTCGGCGAAACATGTCAGGGGAGGTTGGAGCTCCTTATAGTTGTTGTCTTTTTTTAAATCTAGCAGGAATCAACTTAAAAACTACTTATAATATTGTAAACGTTTAACCCAGTCTGCTCGCTACTTGTCACATCAGTGACTGAGATTCAATTTATTATGCAAAACAGCTGAGTGTTAGGCTTACCGGGGAGATAGCAAGACAGGCAGGAGACTCGCATAGATGCAATTAGCACTAACGGATATAAATTGAATGTAACAGAATACAAAAAAGGCTGCAATAGTGATTGTTGTATAAACAAGCAGTTGGTACTTTTATTTTAACGCTAGAATATGGTAATTCCAGCAGCAAAAACAATACACTAAGACTTTGGTCAATCGTATGAACCAGAATATAAGAGGCTGCTATTGCGATTATTGTAAAGACGAATTGTTGGCACTTAAATTTAATTTAATTTGGGAATGGCAGTAGCTTGATCGTTATATAAATACTATAGTATCCGTTGCATATCATAGAGCGTTATATAAATTTTGGTTACCTAAACCTAAGATTAAGATCTTACTACAATAAGAACAACTTAATATTTATATTTAGTATTTCCAGACTGTGAAAAAGAAATGTAAAATGCAAATATACTTATAATAAAGACAGTGACATCATTAAGTGTATGACTACCAACACCATACTCTATGACTACACAATTTGGGAAAACAGTGTCATTTATTCTAATCATCTATTAGGGTCAAGGTGTGATTCTATATAAACATATATAATCTGAGTAATAGCGGCATGCTAGCTGGACAGATAGGTCAGCATGCTAAGGCACTGTGACTGAGCTCTGTAGCAACCAAAGGGTTGCAGGTTCGATCCCCCGGCGAGGTCCACTCAGCCTTTCATCCTTCCGAGGTTGATAAAATGAGCAGCGCCTTGAGACCCTTACGGGTGATTAGCCGCGCTTTACAAGTATTATTTTATTATTATTATTATACTTCATTTATTAAGCGCCATCATATTCTGCAGCGCTGTCCATGGATACAATTCATTTAGATAAAACAATACAAGACTTGTAAGATACAGGACAAAATTTACAAACACATACAGGAGGGATTGAGGGCCCTATTCCCGTGGGAACTTACAATCTAGAAGGGTAGGAGGTTAAAAAACAGGAGGTGAGGACTGCAAGATTGAGAAGGATGTTAATACAGAGTTAGATGAGGGAAATGTTTAGGTAAGTGAAATTAATTTATTATTGAGTTGGGTGGTAGGCTTCCCTGAACAGAAAAGTCTTCAGGGAGCATATAAAGGAAGAAAGATTAGGGCAAAGCCTGACAGCACGAGGGAGAGTGTTCCAGACGGTAGGTGCTTCACGACAGAAGTCCTGCAGTCTAGAAAGTACCCAATTCATTCATTCATTCATTCATTACCTATATTCAACATTCATAGCCTACATTAACATATTATAGGCATTATATTTGCCAGGTTATATTATAACCATTTACAAGGAGAATCTAAGATACTATATCAGTATATTTCGAACTCTGTTGATTATTAATGGAAATTAAATCTTTAGCTAACTATTGAAATTAATATTGGTTACCTTAGGAGGGGAGGCTCTTCATATAGAATATAATATTTAAAATACTCTATTTTAGGAGAAATCCAATGATACTACATTAATATACTCTTCACTGTGATGATTATTAATGTGAAACAAACCTTTATTTAACTACTGGATATTATCTGCTATTCCAGGAGGAGGGGTTTTAGACTCAGAATATACTATTTAGGATATATGGTATTATACTAGAATCCTATAAGAAAAATTGTATTCACTATCAATAGAGGTAGTAAAAACCTCTCTTATATAAACCATTTGTATATAAATAGTACAAATCAATTCCATGCATGACACTGTATAACTGAATGAGTAAATGGTATATCACAATATACCATAATCATTTACCCAATTAGATGTAGCATATCACATCATACAATAATCATCTACAAAATTGTCACCTAATATAGTTGCCTGATGTTCATTCACCTAAATAATTCTCTGTGATACACGAATAAAGAGTAGTCTTAAGACTATGGATTAACAGTACATCCTAGGTTTATACTACTAAGACCAATTAATAATTCAAAGTCAGAGAATTTATTTATTAGGACCCGTGCTATTGGAGATCTACCTGCATCTCTGATTTAAATTGACAAAATTCCTGTGTTTTTAAACGTATTGTCCTACCATTATTTTTAAAGTCCTAATAAAAGTTATATTTTAAATTATCTTCTGTATCCGCCATTTGTAACTTGTAACTTAGTCGAGTATTCCACCAATCAGGGAATTAGAGTGCTATTTATGTGTACATCCCTTGGAGATTTGAATCTCCTTTTGTTTCTAAATTGCTGATTAGTACACAGCACCTAGTATCTTTACTTTAGATTCATGTTTAGGAGGAATACAATAGTTATTCTCCTCCTAGTAATCACTAGTATTTTCAAGTATTAACAATTATATTCCCTGCTACCTCACAGTAGTGCCATTGGGCCCTTTGTCTTTTGCTATTTAAGCCCAAATTCTTGCTTGCAGGGAAAAGTACCCGAAAAAGGAATTAATTTCTTCAGACACCAAATGTCACCTCCTCCTTTGACAGAGGCAAAGAGAATGACTGGGGATTATGGGTAGGGAAGTGACACTTAACAGCTTTGCTGTGGTGCTCTTTGCCTCCTCCTGCTGGCCAGGAGTGATATTCCCACTAGTAATTGAATGACGTTGTGGACTCTCCATATCTTAGGAAAGAAAAAGCCAAATCTGACACATTCTACGCAAAACTCCAAAAATGGACTGGACAAAATTATTGGCACCTTCTCAAAATTGTAAGAAATAATTGTGATGCTCCTGTAATTTGTAATTAAACTAACTCACCTGCATCAATTAACAGGTTCTGACAATATAGAAATCATACCGCCAACCAGTTAAAATGGTGAAAAATGGACTCAACCTTTCTGTTGTGTGTCTCTGTGTGCCGTAATGAGCATGGAGAAGAGAAAGAGCAGCAAAGAATAGTCTGAGGATTTGAGAACAAAACTTGTGGAAAAGCATGAACAATCTTAAGGTTACAAGTCCATCTCCAGAGATCTTAATGTTCCTGTGTCCACTGTGCACAACATTGTCAAGAAGCTTACAGCCCATGGCACTGTAGCTAATCTCCCTAAACGTGGATGAGAGAGAAAAATGAGTCAAAGATTGCAACGAAGGATTGTTTGAATGGTGGATAAGATAAGAAAAATTCAAGCTGACCTTCAGGCATAGGGTAAAAATGTGTCGGCTCTCACTATATGTCGCAATCTGAATGAAAAGGGACGCTATGTTAGGAGATCCAGGAGGACCCAACTGCTGACATAGAAACATAAAAAAGCCAGATTGGAGTTTGCTAAAACTTTCCTGAGGAAGCCAAAATCCTTTTGGGAGAATGTGCTGTGGAGAGACGAAACAAAATTACAGCTTTTTGGTAAAGCCCATCATTCTACTGTTTTCAGAAAAAGAAATGAGGCTTTTAAAGAAAAGAATACAGTCCCTACATTCATACAGGGTGTAGTTTCACTGATGTTTGGGGGTTGCTTTGCTGCTTCAGGCACTGGATGCCTTGACTGTGTGCATGGCATTATGAAATCTGAAGACTACCAAAGAATTCTGTGGTGCAATGTAGGGCCCAGTGTCAGAAAGTTGGGTCTCCGTCAGAGGTCATGGGTTTTACAGCAGGACAATGACCCAAAGCACACGTCAAAAAGCATCAAGAAATGGTATAAGACAAAGCACTGGAGAGTACTGAACTGGCCAGAAATGAGTCCAGATCTCAATCCCATAGAGCACTTGTGGAGAGATCTCAAAACAGCAGTTGGGAAAAGGAACCCTTCCAATCTAAGAGACCTGGAGCAGTTGGTGAAAGAAGAGTGGTCCAAAATTCCAGTAGAGAGGTGTAAGAAACTCATTGATGGTTACATGAAGCGATTGATTTCAGTTATTTTTTCCAAGGGTTTTGCTACCAAATATTAAATTGAGAGTGCTAATAATTGTGTCCAGTCCATTTCTGGAGTTTTGCGTGGAATGTGCCAGATTTGGCTCTTTTTTCCACTTTTTTGTGTCATACCATTACAAACAAATGAAATAAACATTAGAATGCCTAAACATTTGTAATTGCAACAATTTTCTGGGCGAAGTGGTGCATTATCTCACAAAAATGTAGGGGTGCCAATATTTCTAGCCATGACTGTATATATATATATATATATATATATATGTGTGTGTGTGTGTGTGTGTTTCTATTTATGTGTACATATGTATTTTATGTGTATATAAGTATTTACAGACATATATACACATATAAGTGCATAAATATATATGTATGCATATATAGACATGTATAGAAGTGCATTTGAGCCTTTTGCAGTTAAGTAAATGAAAACATATAAAAGTATATTTATGCAATATTCATCTATACTGTAATCGCGTTTGTAACGCGCCCGTCAGTGTCACCAGTTGCGCACACATCCTCAAAGGAATGTTGGCTTCGCGAGGCAGCCAAATGAATGTTGGCTGCGCGCCCATCCAAAAGAATCCACCTGTATGCAGTGAAGCTGCATCCTGGTGGATTCCGAAAATGGCAGGGTGGTGAAAGAATCCCCCACCGGTGGATTTTTTCACCACCCTGCCATTTTCAGAATTCACCTGGATGCAGCGTAGGTAAACCTGAAGCCTTTAAAAAAAAAAAAAAAAAAAAAAAAAAAAAACACGCAACCACACGAAATAACGAAAAGACATGTAACCGCCCGCAAGAAATAAAAAAAACGTAACCGCCCGCATGAAGTATAACAAAAGAAAAACTAACCTCCCGCACAAGGTATTAACAAACACCTAAACCGCAAAGCCCCACATCGCAAAATAATGAAGTAATTAACATCAAATAATATAATTAAAATATTAACCCCTAAACCGCCAACCCCCCACATCACATATAAACCTAATTTACCTATTAACCCCTAAACCACCAAACCCCCACATCGCAATAAACCTAATTAACCTATTAAACCCTAAACTGCCAACTCCCCCACAATACAAATAACTAATTTAATTGCTAAGCCCCCTAACCTAACACCCCCTAAATTAACCCCAATACTAAGTTAAACTTAATTAAAAACATTAAATTACAAAAAAATCAATCTAAAATTACAAAAAATAAAAAACTCTAAAATTTCAGAAAAAAATAAACAAAATTATCAAAAATAAAAAATTAATCCCAATCCCTATGAAAATAAAAAAGCCCCCCAAAATAAAACACCCCCTATTCTAAACTAAACTACCAATAGCCCTTAAAATGGCATTTTGTAGGGCATTGCCCTAAGTTAAACAACTCTTTTACATTTAAAAATTACTAAATCCACCTTAACAGTAAAACCCCCCACAAACCAAACCCCCCAAAATAAAAAAAAACTATCACTAAAAAAACCTAAACTACCCATTGCCCCTAAAGGGGCATGTGTATGGGCATTGCCCTTAAAAAGGCATTCAGCTCTTTTACTGCCCTTAAAAGGGCAATCAGCTCTTTTCCAGCCCATTAAATCCCTAATCTTAAAAATAATAAACCAAACAAAATAAAAAAAATTCTAATACTAAGCCCCAAATAGGTACTCATCGATCCTGAAGTCCGGCAGAGCAGGTCTTCTTTCAGGCGGCTCCATCATCTTCTACATTCATCCAGAGCGAATGTGGCGCAGAGTGGAGGTTCGGAGCTGGCTTCCCCGATGCGTGGATCCTCAGCGGCGGTCCTCAACGTCGGTGGTCCTCGTCGGCGGTCCTCGGAGGCTCCTCTTCATGCGATCGTCCATCGCACACTAAAGATTGAATGCAAGGCACCCCATATTAATTGGGGTACCTTGCATTCCTATTAGCTGAAATTTTGAAATCAGCCAATAGGATGAGAGCTACTGAAAACTTATTGGCTGATTTGATTTCAGTTGCACTCATCCTTTTGGCTGATTTTAAAATTTCAGCCAATAGGAATGCAAGTCTCCCCAAATTGAATGCGGTACCTTGCATTCAATCTTCAGTGTACGACGGACATCGGATGAAGAGGAGCCTCCATGCCGCTGAGGAACGCTGCTGCCAAGGACCGCAGTTGAGGACCGCTGCTGAGGATCCACGCAATCGGGGAAGCCAGCTTCCAAAGCCCCCCAAAATTTACTGTTAGGGGTTAATTGGTCATTTGTTTAGGTAAAAGAGCTGTTAACTAAGGGCAATGCCCTACAAAAGCCCTTTTAAGGTCTATTGGTAGTTTAGTTTTAGATTAGGGGGTGTTTTTATTTTTGGGGAGATTTTTTATAGGGGTATTAGTTTAGGTTTACATTTTTTATTTTGGATATCTTTGTTTATTTTTTTCTGTAATTTTAAATTTTTATTTTGTGTAATTTTAGCTTTGGGGTTTGTAGTTTGTTTCTAAGTAGACTGCCCTCTGGGCAGGCTTATGCCTAGTATTTAATAAAGGTTTTAACTATGTATTTACTGTAAATATTTCACATTCCAATGTTCTGCACATAGCAGAATATGTTCCATGTATTTATAAATAAACATTCCTATATATATCTATATATATCTATACCTATGTATAAGTATATATATATATATAGGTATAGCTATATATTTGTGCAAAATGCGATCAGATATAGGTTGATATATGTATTTATAAATAAAAAGAACATATTCTGCTTTGTGAAGAACATTGGAAATTGAAATATTCAAATTTTCATGTCGGGTTAGCGCACTTGCAAATATGCAATCGTATTTGCATGCGAGTAGGGTGTTAGGTTTTTTCCAATTTTTTTGGTTCCATTCACCTCTAGTTCGGCTTTTTGCACGCAGCAGGTTAGCTCTTGTGCAAAAACAGTTTGCTTTCAACTTGTAATATGAGTGATACCCGACGTGCACAAAAAGCTAACATCTAGCTGAGTTAGCGCACAAGCAGGAGCGTTAAAATTTGCACCACTTGTAATCTGGCCCTTAAAATGAGTGGCAATACAGACATTAAACTCTTGCAATTTGAATTTATAAATGCATCATACCCAGGGTTTGTATACCTAATATGAATGGCAGCATTTTTCTGTAGTATCAAGCTACTATATTTGTGGCAACTATATTTGTGAAATGTAAAAAACACCAAAAATGGACTTGTGATAGTTACTAAGGGATGTATGCATTGTGTAGCACTGTTGTCTATCAGAATCCTATTGTGAGTGGGATTTTCAGAAGAACCAAAGGTGCCTGAGGCAGGATAATAGGATCCGTCAATGATCTACCTATCCTTGTATTCATCTGAATTAATATTCTGCCTATCCAGACATAACATCCAAGCATACAGAGCTCTTATATGGTAGAAACTGCAGCTTTTTACAGTAACTGAACATTGACACTGTAGCTCATTACAGTAAATTATATATTAGACAATAAATGCCTTAGTGGATTATACATAACATTTGCATGCCAAAGAACCATTACAGTTTTACTATGCTTTTAAGTGTGTTGACATTCTTTATGGATACAAACTCATTCTGGTGACTACTGGAGGTGTTCATCTAATATAAGTTATTTCCTTTTATTTAAACCTTAGATGTATTATTGTTTTCTTGGTATGTTTGTATATATGGCAGGAATGTAACTACACAGGTCTCAGAGGTCTCAATAGAGACCAGGCTTGTAATTCTAATGGACCCATCTAGCCCTGCAATCAATAGTGATGTTACTACAGGGACACGCATAACTTTAAAAAGCTGACAGGAAGATATCTCCTGAGCATCTCTACATCTCTATGTAAAAAAGGAAGATATTTTACCTCACAACTTCCTCAGCTCAGCAGAGTAAGTTCTGTGTAAAAAGTTATAATTCAGCTGCTGCCCAGCAGCAGGTAAAAAAATAAAAAAAATTAAGAAATGAACTGCAGCCAATCAGCATCAACAGTGCTGAGGTCATGAACTCTTTTACTGTGATCTCATGAGATTTCATTGTAAACTTCCTTACACTGAATAGGGAAATAAGATGAGTGTGCATGAAAGCTCGCTCCTTCCACTGTCCCGGGACAGACATACTGATTTGCTGCTTAGAAGTCCTTTACAATGGGATGTGGCTACTGAGAAACTTTTGAGGTAAAATATCTTTCTTTTTCACATAGAGATGATCAGGTGATATTTTCTAGTCAGCTTTTTACAGCTATACTTCATCACTTTCAAGTGTTTAAACATTTAGGTATTATTGTCCTTTAAGTAAAGTGTATGAATTTGCCTCTACAATATGGTGGAAGGTCTCCAAGATGACAATTGTTGTCATTGTACATAAAAATCTGCCAACATATTTGAACAGGAAAGCTGGGCAAGTGCAGTTCTTCCCAAATTTCCCTTTAGTTTAAATACTTTATATAGGGGTTAGTAATTAAATGTTTTTGCACTAGAAGTCAAAACTACTTTTTTTAAGAATGTTTTACAGATCAGGGAGACAAAACTTCCATTTCCACAAACGAGATGTTTTTTTTTAAAGAAATTAGATGTTATTTCATATTGTGCATCGGCATAGTTCAAATAAAGCAAATATATAATATATAGAAGAAAATATAACAATGCATAATTATTATTATTATATTTTTCTATTTTTTTACAGAAGTTGGAAATAATTTCAAAGAACTTTACAAGAAAGATTGATTTCTCATTACCAATTAGCCATTCCTCCCTCCCTCACTCACAAAAATAAATAAATAAATGTGTATTAATGCATAGAGTATACAGCAAATAAATAGCTCAGACTGTATGGTAATTTCATTGCTCTAAAACTAAAATTATTTTCAGTAATTTATAAAAGGATTAGTACTTGAAAATATTTTTTGCAACAGAAATGAATACTAAGTTTTTAATTTTCTTTTACTGATGGTGAAGATGATAAGTTTATTGCCAAAGGTGAGAAAAGTATATTTTTAAAGAAATTAGATGTTATCACATATTGTGCATCAGCATGGTTCAAATAAAGCAACATATATCTAGCATAAAATATAACAATGTACAATAAGGATTATATTTTTCTAATTTTGAAAAATCGCTGGAAATATGGGAATATGTTTTAAGTATTTTTATGTATATACATATGTTACGGGTAAAGTCAAATATCCGGGTAATCGGTAAAACTGACGTTACCCCAGCGGCTGTGGGTAAAGCCCCATGTAAGATCATACATCGGGCTTTACCCGGGTAATCCTAGGATTACCCAAGAGCTTCTGGATAAAGCTATCTGCCTGCTTATAGTGCAGAAGTGAAAACTAAGTTTTAAATTCTCTTTTACAGATGGTGAAGATGATAAATTTATTGTCGAAGGTGAGAAAAGTATATTTAAAAAAAAAATATTCATATATTGTGCATTAGCCTAGTTAAAATAAAGCAACATACTGTATATCTAGTATAAAATATAACATTGTATAATAAGGAATATATTTTTCTAATTTTGAAAAACAGCTGGAAATATGGGAATATGTTTTAAGTATTTTTTATTATAAATAAAGCTTTATTGAATGAACATAAACAAGCTTACAAACAGAGAAGTTTACAGGAGTCCAATGACATCACACTTGCATATAAAGTAGTTGCACTGTTATAACACTAACAGTATACATTGTTAAATCACTCCTTAGCTAAACATTCTGTTCATTGTTATCAATCTACATCTTGATGTTGTACAATATAATCTCGAACACTAGCAAATCATTTGGTTATAAAGCTGCATGTGTATTCATTCATACCCAGGATTATTCAAATACCTATAAGCATGTTTTCTCTGATCAAAACTTTGTACAACATGGCGATCAATGACCACCTTGTCTCTTCAGCAAGGAAATATTAGAGAGGAAGGCAATAGGTTGTGAGATGAGAAATATAGAAAGGTAGGAACCAGAATAAAAGAAAAGAAAGGAAGGGGGGATAGGAAGGAGGGGAAAAAAGGGGGGGGGGTGAGGGAGGGGAACCATCTCTTAAGGAAAAAGGAGAGGAGGGGGAGGGGTGTTCATATGAGAGATCAAATTTAGGAGTCAGAACTCTCATACAACTGTACTGGGGCATTACCGCCTATTATCAATCTGTGCCAAGTGGTTTCAACAGATGCGCACACATGCAGGTATATCCAGGAGACAAAAATGTTTTTAGCATTTTTATGTATATCTATCTATATATCTATCTATCCATCCATCTATATTTATATATATATATATATATATATATATATATATATATATATATATATATACAAAATACAAGCACACAATGCAGTTGCAGCGCAGTTTGGATGCTCTTGTTGTTCTCAGCTCACTCCTGAGCCTGTTTGTACCCTGTAATTGTTTGCAAGACTTACAATAAAGTCCATTTTTACTTGCACCATGCCCTGCGGATGTATTGTGTCCTATTACAGGTAACCTCTTGAGATATATATATATATATATACATATATATATATTCGTAGCAAAGATGTGCACTCTCACTTCAGAGCAACTGCCAGGGTGCTAGTAAAAACACTATATGTAGAAACAAAAGAAATTGCACTCACTGGACTTTTTAGTGTTAAATTTTACTTTATCAATTGCGTGACGTTTCGAGGATAATGTATATATCAGTGACGTGCAGTGAGGTCAGAGGCTGGTGAGGCACTAGATATGATACGCCGGAGAAACACTTGTACAGAGGGCCGCAAGTACCCCCAACAGGGCAGGTTTAAATGATAGCTGAACCAGTGCACAGGTGACATAATCAGGTGATGGGTGAGAGCAAGTTAGTAACCACTGAGTTACTGATCAGCTGATTACTTCAACTGTGCACTGATTCAGCTATAATGAAAACCTGGCCTGTTGGGGGTACTTGAGGACCATTGTTGCGAAACACTGCACTAATGCACCAGCTCATCGGAAATGTATTGATTACCTGGAGAATAAAGCACACATACTCTGCTCACTGACACCCACACACACTCTGCTCACATACACACTCACACAATTCTGTGGCACAGTGCCAGTTACTAAGCAATTAGAATGATACACAATCTCTTCTCTACTCACTACTGTATTGTAAAAATAGAAATAATTTACCATACAAATTTTACACAAAGGACAAGTTATCAATACTGCCAACACAGCTGCTGCTGCAATATGGTGTTCAAGAAACGCACGTGCACATCCCACTTAGGTATGCTCTTCAACAAAGGACACCAAAGGATACCAAAAGAATTAAGTACATAATAATAAAAGTAAAATAGAATGTTTATTTTTTATTTTTTTGTGCAATTTCTATCTGAATGATGGAAATGTAATTATGACTTTCATGTTCCTTTCAAAAACGAATTTGATTTGCTGACATGGGGCCAGTAACAGTTGATGCTAATTCTCAAAATATAAATAACTAGAAAAGTCTATTAAAATAGCATGCTCTACCTCAATCATGAAAGTTTAATTTTAAATGTCTCCCTTTGACTATGTGTTTAACCAGTTACTTTACAGTGGCATTATTTCTAAAAACATTTAACTGCAATAATTACATATATTTTTTAAATGACTCATTATCTCCTTTTATTAATATAAACTTGTATAAAAGCAGCACATATTAAAAACACAATGCAACAGCTTTCAATTGATTTGTGAATTACAAGTTAACAGCAGTCTTTAAATAAAAGGAGACACAGAGAAATATAAAAATAGATACTGCATCCTCTGACTGAACAGACATAACATATATAGAGTTTGTACCTAATTAAATCAAATAACCATGAAAAATGGAGGCTTAGCAATATTCAATGTCAAAAACTTTAATCTAAATAATGTGGACACTGCACACTTAACTTCAAACTCTGGGTTTTAAATTATGGATTTAAATTTGAATTGACCCTTTGACTTCCTGTCAGTATTGGGTTATGCTCACTTACTGTCCCCCTGTTAATGAGCTGCATCTGAACACAATTTGTGAATCACAAGAGATGTAGAATACTACTTTACTCTTTTACTTGGTGTCATCTGTTCTTAGGTTACCTCAGCTTCCAATTGTGTCACATAACCATGCTCACTGCATCCTCCTTCTGATTAATCTATATATCCTTCACTTGCTAGGAGACATCAAGAGGGATGCCTCCTATTGGTCCCAGTTTTTGCTGCTAATATATTGACAGAACACAGGTGGCGCTGCAGCACAGCTTTTCCTTTGACCCATGTACTGCAATGGAGAGAAGCGTTCCTGTACCTGCCTCTCCATAGCATTACATGGGGGGAAAATATTTTTTTGGGGACTTTTTTTTTTTTATTAAAATTTAATTAAGCTTTGGCCACATATGGCAGGGTAGGCACTCCCTCCCCTGTCTCGTATGAGTGCACGTCCCTGATATATATATATATATGTATATATATGCTATAATCGCGTTTGTAATGCATCCGTTGGTGTAGCCAGTTGCGCATGCATCCTCAAAGGAATGTTGGCTGCGCGCAACCCTGCCATTTTTGGAATCAACCTGGATGCAGCGTAGGAAAACCCGAGCCATAAAAAGAAAAAACACGCAACTCCCCACAAGAAATAAATAAAAGACACGTAACCGCCTGTACTAAGTATAACAAAAAAAACTAACCTTAAGCACGAAGTATTAACAAACACCGAGACCGCAAACCCCCACTTCGCAAAATAATAAAGTAATTAACCCCTAATCCGCTAATAACATAATTAAAATATTAACCCCTTAACCGCCAACCCCCCACATTGCAATAAACCTAATTAACCTATTAACCCCTAAACCGCCAACCCCCCATATCGCAATAAACCTAATTAACCTATTAACCCCTAAACTGACAACCCCCCCACATCGCAATAAACCTAATTAACCTATTAACCCCTAAACCGACAAATCCCCCATCGCAATAAACCTAATTATCCTATTAACTCCTAAACTGACAACCCCCACAACGCAAATAACTAATTTAATTAATAAGTCTTTAACCTAACACCCCCTAAATTACACTTAAATAAAACCTAACATTAAATTACAAAAAAAAAATCTAAAATTACAAAAAATAAAAAACTCTAAAATTACAGAAAAAAATAAACAAAATGATCAAAAATAAAAAAATTATAAAATAGCAGCTCTTTTACATTTAAAAATTACTAAATTCCCCCTAACTAAAAAACCCCGCCCACCAACCCCCCCCAAAAAAAACAACTAACACCAAAAAAAAACTAAACTACCCATTGCCCCTAAAGGGGCATTTGTATGGTCATCGCCCTTAATAGGGCATTCAGCTGTTTTATTGCCCTTAAAAGGGCAATCAGCTCTTTTCCAGACCATTAAATCCCTAATCTTAAAAAAAAAATTTAAAAAATCCTAACACTAAGCCCCAAATAGGTACTCACCATTCCTGAAGTCCGGCGGTAAAGGTCTTCTTCCAGGCCACTCCATCATCTCCTATCTTCATCCGGAGCGAAGGCGGCGTGGAGCAGAGGTGAGGAGCTAGCTTCCCTGATGCGTGGATCCTCAGCAGCGGTTCTCTAAAGCGGCGGTCCTCGACGGCGTGGAGGCTCCTCTTCATGAGATCGTCCGTCGCACACTGAAGATTAAACATTTGGGTATTGTTGCCCTTTAAGTAAAGTGAAGGTTTCCAAGATGACAATTGTTGTTATTGTACATAAAAACCTGCCAACATATTTGTACAGGAAAGCTGGGCAAGTGCAGTTCTTCCCAAATTTCCCATTAGTTTAAATACTTTATTTAGGGGTTAGTAATTAAATGTTTTTGCACTAGAAGTCAAAACTACTTTTTTTAATAATGTTTTACAGATCTGGGAGACAAAACTTCCATTTCCACAAACAAGATGTTTTTTTTAAAGATATTGTGCATCGGCATAGTTCAAATAAAGCAAATATATAATATATAGAAGAAAATATAACAATCCATAATTATTATTATATTTTTCTAATTTTTTAAAGAAGTTGGAAATAATTTCAAAGAACTTTACAAGAAAGATTGATTTCTCATTACCAATTAGCCATACCTCCCTCACTCACAAAAATAAATAAATAAATAAATAAATAAATGTGTATTAATGCATAGAGTATACAGCAAATAAATAGCTCAGACTGTATGGTAAATCTCATTGCTCTAAAACTAAAATTATTTTCAGTAATTTATAAAAGGATTAGTACTTGAAAATATTTTTTGCAACAGAAACGAATACTAAGTTTTTAATTTTCTTTTACAGATAGTGAAGATGATACGTTTATTGCCAAAGGTGAGAAAAGTATATTTTTAAAGAAATGAGATGTTATCACATATTGTGCATCAGCATGGTTCAAATAAAGCAACACATATCTAGCATAAAATATAACAATGTATAATAAGGATTATATTTTTCTAATTTTGAAAAACCGCTGTAAATATGGGAATATGTTTTAAGTATTTTTATGTATATACATATGTTCCAGGTAAAGTCAGATATCCGGGTAATCTGTAAAACTGAGGTGGCTGTGGATAAAGCCCTATGTAAGATCATACATCGGGCTTTACCCGGGTAATCAAGCTTCTGGATAAAGCTATCTGCCTGCTTATAGTGCAGAAGTGAAAACTTACAGGCCCATTTATCAAGCTCCGTACGGAGCTTGAAGGGCCGTGTTTCTGGCGAGTCCTCAGACTCGCCAGAAACACAACTTATGAAGCAGCGGTCTAAAGACCGCTGCTCCATAACCCTGTCCGCCTGCTCTGAACAGGCGGACAGGAATCGCCGGACATCAACCCGATCGAATACGATCGGGTTGATTGACAGCTCCCTGCTGGCTCTTGTGAGCTGCTGGTGCAATGTTAAATGCGGAGAGCGTATTGCTCTCCGCATTTAGCGAGGTCTTGCGGACCTGATCCGCAGTGTCGGATCAGGTCCGCAAGCCCTTTGATAAATGGGCCTGTAAGTTTTGAATTCTCTTTTACAGATGGTGAAGATGATAAGTTTATTGTCGAAGGTGAGAAAGTATATTTTAAAAAAATAATCACATATTTTGCATTAGCCTAGTTAAAATAAAGCAACATATATCTAGCATAAAATATAACATTGTATAATAAGGATTATATTTTTCTAATTTTGAAAAACAGCTGGAAATATGGGAATATGTTTTAAGTATTTTTTATTATAAATAAAGCTTTATTGAATGAACATAAACAAGCTTACAAACAGAGCGGTTTACAGGAGTCCAATGACATCACACTTGCATATAAAGTAGTTGCACTGTTATAACACTAACAGTATACATTGTTAAATCACTCCTTAGCTAAACATTCTGTTCATTGTTATCAATCTACATCTTGATGTTGTACAATATAATCTCGATCACTAGCAAATCATTTGGGTATAAAGCTGCATTGGTATTCATTCATACCCAGGATTATTCAAATACCTATAAACATGTTTTCTCTGATCAAAACTTTGTACAATGTGGCGATCAATGCCCACCTCATCTCTTCAGCAAGGAAATATTAGAGAGGAAGGCAATAGGTTGTGAGATGAGAAATATAGAAAGGTAGGAACCAGAATAAAAGAAAAGAAAGGAAGGGGGGATAGGAAGGAGGGAAAAAAGGGGGGGTTAGGGAGGGGAACCATCTCTTAAGGAAAAGGGAGAGGAGGGGGAGGGGTGTTCATATGAGCGATCAAATTTAGGAGTCAGAACTCCCATACAACTGTACTGGGGCATTACCGCCAATTAGCAATCTGTGCCAAGTGGTTTCAACAGATGCGCACACATGCAGGTATATCCAGGAGTCAAAAATGTTTTAAGTATTTTTATGTATATCTATATATCTATCTATCCATCCATCTATATATATATATATATATATATATATATACATATACATATATATATCTATATATATATATATATATATATATATACTATAATCGCATTTGTAAATCATCCGTCGGTGTCGCCAATTGTGCATGCATCCTCAAAGGAATGTTGGCTGTGCGCCACCCTGCTATTTTCGGAATCCACCTGGATGCAGCGTAGGCAAACCCAAGCCTTAAAAAGAAAAAACACGAAACTCCCCGCAAGAAATAAGTAAAAGACACGTAACCGCCCGTACGAAGTATAACAAAAAAAACCTAACCTTACGCACAAAGTATTAACAAACACCGAAACCACAAACCCCCACATCGCAAAATAATAAAGTAATTAACCCCTAATCCGCTAATAGCATAATTAAAATATTAACCCCTTAACCGCCAACCCCCCACATCGCAATAAACCTAATTAACCTATTAACCCCTAAACCGACAAACCCCCATCGTAATAAACCTAATTAACCTATTAACTCCTAAACCGCCAACCCCCCACAACGCAAATAACTAATTTAATTAATGTTTTAACCTAACACCCCCTAAATTAACCCCAATATTAAGTTACACTTAAATAAAACCTAACATTAAATTATAAAAAAATAATCTAAAATTACAAAAATAAAAAAAATTATATTTTTATTTGTAAGGCTATATATTAGACAGTCTAATTTTCGTGCCTTTCGTAACTTCAAGGCAGGAGCAGCATCAACCTCCTCTGCACCAAAACAGGAAGGAGCTGTTGCTCGCTACAGACAAGGCTGGAAACCTAACCAGTCCTGGAACAAGGGCAAGCAGGCCAGAAAACCTGCTGCTGCCCCTAAGACAGCATGAATTGAAGGCCCCTGATCCGGGAACGGATCTAGTGGGGGGCAGACTTTCTCTCTTTGTCCAGGCTTGGGCAAGAGATGTCCAGGATCCCTGGGCGTTAGAGATCTTATCTCAGGGATATCTTCTGGACTTCAAAACCTCTCCCCCAAAAGGGAGATTTCATCTTTCAAGGTTGTCAACAAACCAAATAAAGAAAGAGGCGTTTCTACGCTGTGTACAAGATCTTTTACTAATGGGAGTGATCCATCCGGTTCCGCGGCCGGAGCACGGACTGGGGTTTTACTCAAATCTGTTTGTGGTTCCCAAGAAAGAGGGAACCTTCAGACCAATCTTGGATTTAAAGATCCTAAACAAATTCCTAAGAGTTTCATCGTTCAAAATGGAAACTATTCGGACAATCTTACCCATGATCCAAAAGGGTCAGTACATGACCACAGTGGATTTAAAGGATGCCTACCTTCACATACCGATTCACAAAGATCATTACCGGTATTTAAGGTTTGCCTTCCTAGACAGGCATTACCAGTTTGTAGCTCTTCCATTCGGATTGGCTACGGCTCCAAGAATCTTCACAAAGGTTCTGGGCTCTCTTCTGGCGGTGCTAAGACCGCAAGGAATTTCGGTAGCTCCGTACCTAGACGACATTCTGATTCAAGCGTCAAGCTTTCAAACTGCCAAGTCTCATACAGAGTTAGTACTGGCATTTCTAAGGTCACATGGGTGGAAGGTGAACGAAGAGAAGAGTTCTCTCTTTCCACTCACAAGAGTTCCCTTCTTGGGGACTCTTATAGATTCTGTAGAAATGAAGATTTACCTGACAGAAGACAGGTTAACAAAGCTTCAAAATGCTTGCCGTGTCCTTCATTCCATTCAACACCCGTCAGTGGCTCAATGCATGGAGGTAATCGGCTTAATGGTAGCAGCAATGGACATAGTTCCCTTTGCACGCCTGCATCTCAGACCGCTGCAATTATGCATGCTAAGTCAGTGGAATGGGGATTACTCAGATTTGTCCCCTACTCTGAATCTGGATCAAGAGACCAGAAATTCTCTTCTATGGTGGCTTTCTCTGCCACATCTGTCCAGGGGGATGCCCTTCAGCAGGCCAGACTGGACAATTGTAACAACAGACGCCAGCCTAATAGGTTGGGGCGCTGTCTGGAATTCCCTGAGGGCTCAGGGATCATGGACTCAGGAGGAGAGTCTCCTTCCAATAAACATTCTGGAATTGAGAGCAGTTCTCAATGCCCTTCTGGCTTGGCCTCAGTTAACAACTCGGAGGTTCATCAGGTTTCAGTCGGACAACATCACGACTGTAGCTTACATCAACCATCAAGGAGGGACAAGAAGCTCCCTAGCGATGATGGAAGTATCAAAGATAATTCGCTGGGCAGAGTCTCACTCTTGCCACCTGTCAGCGATCCACATTCCGGGAGTGGAGAACTGGGAGGCGGATTTCCTAAGTCGTCAGACTTTTCATCCGAGGGAGTGGGAACTTCATCCGGAGGTCTTTGCCCAAATACTTCGACGTTGGGGCAAACCAGAGATAGATCTCATGGCGTCTCGCCAGAACGCCAAGCTTCCTTGTTATGGGTCCAGATCCAGGGACCCGGGAGCGGTCCTGGTAGATGCTTTGACAGCACCTTGGACCTTCGGGATTGCTTATGTGTTTCCACCCTTCCCGATGCTTCCTCGATTGATTGCCAGGATCAAACAGGAGAGAGCATCGGTGATTCTAATAGCGCCTGCGTGGCCACGCAGGACCTGGTATGCAGATCTAGTGGGCATGTCATCCTGTCCACCTTGGTCTCTGCCGCTGAGACAGGACCTTCTGATTCAGGGTCCTTTCAAACATCAAAATCTAATTTCTCTGAAGCTGACTGCTTGGAAATTGAACGCTTGATTTTATCAAAGCGTGGATTTTCGGAGTCAGTAATTGATACCTTAATACAGGCTAGGAAACCTGTTACCAGAAAGATTTACCATAAAATATGGCGTAAATACTTACATTGGTGCGAATCCAAGAGTTACTCATGGAGTAAGGTTAGGATTCCTAGGATATTGTCTTTTCTACAAGAAGGTTTAGAAAAGGGTTTATCTGCTAGTTCCTTAAAAGGACAGATCTCAGCTCTGTCCATTCTTTTACACAAACGTCTGGCGGAAGTTCCAGACGTTCAGGCTTTTTGTCAGGCTTTGGCCAGGATTAAGCCTGTGTTTAAAACTGTTGCTCCACCATGGAGCTTAAATTTAGTTCTTAACGTTTTACAGGGTGTTCCGTTTGAACCCCTTCATTCCATTGATATCAAATTGTTATCTTGGAAAGTTCTGTTTTTAATGGCTATTTCCTCAGCTCGAAGAGTTTCTGAGTTATCGGCCTTACATTGTGATTCTCCTTATCTGATTTTTCATTCAGACAAGGTTGTTCTGCGTACTAAGCCTGGGTTTTTACCTAAGGTAGTCTCTAATAGGAATATCAATCAAGAGATTGTTGTTCCATCATTGTGTCCTAACCCTTCTTCAAAGAAGGAACGACTTCTACACAATCTGGATGTAGTCCGTGCCCTGAAATTTTATTTACAGGCAAATTAAGATTTTCGACAAACTTCTTCCCTGTTTGTCGTTTATTCTGGACAGAGGAGAGGTCAAAAAGCTTCTGCTACCTCTCTCTCTTTCTGGCTTCGTAGCATAATACGTTTGGCCTATGAGACTGCTGGACAGCAGCCTCCTGAAAGAATTACAGCTCATTCTACTAGAGCTGTGGCTTCCACTTGGGCCTTTAAGAATGAGGCCTCTGTTGAACAGATTTGCAAGGCTGCAACTTGGTCTTCTCTTCATACTTTTTCAAAATTTTACAAATTTGATACTTTTGCTTCTTCGGAGGCTGTTTTTGGGAGAAAGGTTCTTCAGGCAGTGGTTCCTTCCGTATAAAGATCCTGCCTGTCCCTCCCGTCATCCGTGTACTTAGCTTTGGTATTGGTATCCCATAAGTAATGTTGACCCGTGGACTGACTACACTTAACAGGAGAAAACATAATTTATGCTTACCTGATAAATTCCTTTCTCCTGTAGTGTAGTCAGTCCACGGCCCGCCCTGTTTTTTATGGCAGGTCTAAATTTTTAAATTATACTCCAGTCACCACTGCACCCTATAGTTTCTCCTTTCTCGTTTGGTTCTCGGTCGAATGACTGGGTGTGACGTAGAGGGGAGGAGCTATATAGCAGCTCTGCTTGGGTGATCCTCTTGCACCTCCTGTTGGGGAGGAGTTAATATCCCATAAGTAATGATGACCCGTGGACTGACTACACTACAAGAGAAAGGAATTTATCAGGTAAGCATAAATTATGTTTTTTAATATGTGTTTAGATTCTATCTTTCCTTTTTAAAAATTACCACTTATTTTATTTCTTTAGGCATACTTGCATTTTAGAAAACCCAAGTTTATCACCATAAATGTCCCAGAATCAACAATAACATTCTTGCATTTCAAATTAATATAACAAGATAATGACGAACATCGGAGAATAGGAGTAAATTACAAAGTTGCTTAAAATGTCATGCTCTATCTGCATAAAAAAAAAATTTGGGTTCATTGTCCCTTTAACGTGCATGAGCTCAATGTTATCTATATGAATTTTAACAAATTAATTAAAAATATTAATGTTTTCATTTTACTGTCACATTAAAATAATATAAAATTGAAGATAAAAATTATTGTTAACATTTATGGACCTAGCAGCAATGCACTACAGGTTTATAAATGTATACATGTGTTTCTCGCACTGTCTGTCTTTATCTATATCACAGTCTCTTTCCATCTCTCTCTCAATTTCTCTCAATCTCCCTCTCTCTCTCTCTCTCACAATATCTATCTATCTCTCTCTCTCTCTCAATTTCTCTCAATCTCTCTCTCAATTTCTCTCAATCTCTCTCACAATCTCTCTCTCACAATTGCTCTCTCTCTCACAATTGCTCTCTCTCAATCTCTCTCTCTCAATCTCTCTCTCTCACAATCTCTCTCTCTCACAATTGCTCTCTCTCAATCTCTCAATCTCTCTCTCTCACAATCTCTCTCTCACAATCTCTCTCTCACAATTGCTCTCAATCTCTCTCTCTCACAATCTCTCTCTCTCACAATTGCTCTCTCTCAATCTCTCTCTCTCATAATCTCTCTCACAATCTCTCTCTAACAATTGCTCTCAATCTCTCTCTCTCTCTCTCTCTCACAATCTCTATCTCTCTCAATCTCTCTCTCTCTCATTCTCTCTCTCTCTCAATCTCTCTATCTCACAATCTCTCTCTCTCAATCTCTCTCTCAATCTCTCTCTCTCACAATCTCTCTCTCTCACAATTGCTCTCTCTCTCAATCTCACAATCTCTCTCTCTCTCACAATCTCTCTCTCACAATCTCTCTCTCACAATTGCTCTCAATCTCTCTATCTCTCTCTCACAATCTCTCTCTCTCAATCTCTCTCTCTCTCACACAATCTCTCTCTCTCTCTCTCTCTCTCTCACACATTCTCTCTCTCACAATCTCTCTCACAATTGCTCTCTCTCTCAATCTCTCTTTCAATCTCTCTCTCCCTCTCTCTCTTTCTCACAATCTATCTCTCTCTCTATATATATAAATATATTTATTTTAATGTTAGAAATAATAAAGAGACACTGAACTTAATGATTTTCTATGTGTTATTCATATAGAGCATGCAATTTTAATCAACTTTCTAATTACTCCTATTAGAAAAAGTTATTCATTTTCTTGGTATATTTTAAAAAAAATACATTTGGTAACTTTAGATGCCGGCCCATTTTGTTGAACTACCTTGGTTGTTCTTGTTGATTGGTGTATACATTCATCCACCAATAAATAAGTGCTGTCAAAGGTTATGTACTTTCTTTTTAAAATAAAGATATCAAGACAATTACGAAAAATTGATAAAAATGTGAATATCACATGTTAACAATGAATATTTAAGTTATAATTATTGATAAAAGTAAACTTTATTCTAATTGAGTTGTTTATCCAAAAGCTCAGTATTAAATTTTAATTTTAAAATTAAATGTTATTATGTTTATTAAATTTAACATTTAATAATAAGAATAGATAATATGTTACACCTGCATTGAATTTGAACATCAGTCATTTGTAACGTGGGAATCAAGTAATAGCAAACACATTTCTTAATAATTTAAAAAAAAATATTAAAAAAAATGATTATTAATTTACAAATATTTTTAAAATTAAAAATCATAAAAACATCAAGACATTTTTTTAATAATTTAAAAATATTCATTACATATTTTTAAATTAAAAATCATAAAAACATCCAGACATTTATTAATAATAATTAAATCTTTTTTATTTAAAAAAAAAAGATTAATAATTTTAAAATATTTTATTCATATTTTTAAATTAAAAATCATAAAAACATCAACACATTTAATAATTTAAAAATATTTTATTAATATTTTTAAATTAAAAATCATAAAAACATCAAGACTTTTTTTTAATAATTTAAAAATATTCATTACATATTTTTAAATTAAAAATCATAAAAACATCCAGACATTTATTAATAATAATTCAATCTTTTTTTATTTAAAAAAAAAAAGATTAATAATTTTAAAATATTTTATTCATATTTTTAAATTAAAAATCATAAAAACATCAACACATTTAATAATTTAAAAATATTTTATTAATATTTTTAAATTAAAAATCATAAAAACATCAAGACTTTTTTTTAATAATTTAAAAATATTCATTAAATATTTTTAAATTAAAAATCATAAAAACATCCAGACATTTATTAATAATAATTCAATCTTTTTTTATTTAAAAAATAAATAAAAAATGATTAATAATTTAAAAATATTTTATTAATATTTTTAAATTAAAAATCATAAAAACATCAACACATTTAATAATTTAAAAATATTTTATTAATATTTTTAAATTAAAAATCATAAAAACATCAAGACATTTTTTTAATAATTTAAAAATATTCATTACATATTTTTAAATTAAAAATCATAAAAACATCAAGACATTTGTTTAATAATTTAAAAATATTTTATTCATATTTTTAAATTAAAAATCATAAAAACATAACCACATACATATATACATAATAAAACTAATATTAAAACCCCTAATAAAATGAGCAAATTAAAACACCCTAATCTTTTTTTCTTTTGGGTGAGGGAGAGAGGGGGGGTGATCTCTCCCTTATTCCCCTTCTCCCCAAGTTTAAAATCAAGTGACAATTTAAAACACTGTTGTCTTCGTCTGCCCTCTCCCGACGCTGGTGTTCTAACTGCTCTTCAGCTGCCCTGGCCCTATCGAACGCTAATCTTTCCCTTTAGAAGTTTAATCTATCACTATCCCTCTGCATTTCATAATTTAATCTATCCCTCTCTAACTCTAATCTGGCACTATCCCTACATTGTTCATAGACAAATCTTTCCCTCTCTAAATCTATTATAGCTGACTCTACTCTCAACCTTTCCCTCTCTATATCTAATCTGTCCCTATCTACTGTAATGCCCCTCTCTAATAACTGCCCCTGTTGCTCAACAGATAACCTTAATGCCCCATGCAACTCACGGTGTTCTTCCCAGTACTGCCTGGCCAGATCTAACATTTCCCCGACTGCCTCATCATCATTGATGGGAGGCAGTCGGTGGCCAGGATCAGCACGGCTATGAGCTGATGGGGCATGACCAACAGGGGCAGGAGGGGCACCAGGGTCCAAAGCAGCTGTGTCTTCTGGGTCAGGAGGGGCAGAACGGATGAGATTCTATATCTGATGTTCCCTGGGAGATTCCCTGATCCTGTGATTCAGGAAATTGTGTCTCTCCCAGGGACGACTCCTCTGTCAAATCTCTCACCTCGCGAAGACAACAGTCGATCTCCTCCAAAGTCTGGAATGCACATTCGACATCTAAAGAAATGAAAAATTAAATATATATTGTTAGGTAACTTAATGTAATTTGAAGGATTAAATGCATATGATATTAAACATATATCTTAAATAAATCATAACAAGATCAAAATTGTAAGACACTGTATTTTAACATTAATGATTTGTATTTTTTAGGTTATCTTAAATGGATAAAATAAATACAAATGTTGATATACATTTTTAATTTTAAAGGGGCTTAGTATAAAACATATATCATATTCAACATTGTATTAAATTATTCACCATACAACATCATTTTCAACACATCAATTTTCTAAATTAAACAATATCAAAATCTGTTTAGACTGTTTATTAATCAATGACATGATTACAAGCACCACTAATGGTGTGATAAGCTTGAGTAGTGACAATGATGTTGCACTGAGAATATATTATAGGCCTATTTATCTTCGGTCTGTTGGACATGATCCAACAGTGCGGATCATGTCCACAATAACTCACTGAATGTAGAGAATGCCCCCTTCAGAGTCGCAGACAATGGGCCGTCAGCACTGTGGGGTTCAATAAACAAGATCATACTCAATTGTGGTGAATAGCAGCAAGGGTATGGAGCACCGTTCTTTATACTTCTGTTTATAACTGCATTTTCTTGAAAGCCTGCATGCTCGCAATAAACTTGGTATCTCCAACTCCATTTGTCGGTTAATACATGAGAGAGAGAGATATAGAGGTCCATTTATCAAGCTCCGTATGAAGCTTTAAGGGCCGTGTTTATGGCGAGTATTCAGACTCGGCAAACAACAATTATGAAGCAACGGTCTAAAGACCGCTGCTCCATAACCCTGTCAACCTGCTCTGAGCTCTGAGAACGTATTGCTCTCCACATTCAGCTATGTCTGTCAGACCTGATCCGCACTGTCGGATCATGTCTGACAGACATTTGTTAAATAGGCCTCAAAGAATGGTCATGCAATACACAGGTGATTATCCAAACCTTGCATTCATTTGAAGTTTCAAAGGACTGTCAATTCCAATACTTTTAATCATCATTAAAGTGATAGTCTAGTAAGAACTAAACTTACATGATTCAGATAGACATTCATGACATTTTAAGCAAGAATATTAGTTAATCCTATTATCAATTCTTATTAGTTTTCTTGTTATCTTTCTTTGAAAATCGATATAAAGTAATATTACAAGCAGGCACATTTTTTTTCATCAAATGTATACCGTTTGTTGATTGGATGTTTACATATAGACAACAAGCGGTACCCAGATGCTGAATCAAAAATGGCCTGTCTTTTAAGCTTACATTCATGGTTTGCAAATAAAGATAACAGGATAATAAAAAAAATTGATGATAGGAGCAAATTTGAAGCTTAAATCGCCACTAAACACAAAATCGTTCTTTCATGATTCAGATAGAACATACAAATTTAAACACCATTCCAATTTACTTCTATTATTTATTTTGCTTGTTTTTTTTAGATATCCTTATTTGAAGAAAAAGCAATGCACATGGGTGAGCCAATCACATGAGGCTTCTATGTGCAGCAACCAATCAGCAGATAGTGAGCATATCTAGATATGCTTTTCATCAAAGAATATCAAGAGAATAAAACAAATTAGATAATAGAATTAAATTAGAAAGATGTTTAAAAATGCCTTTTCTTTAGAACTAATGAAATGACAAAATGTGGGTTTCATGTCCCTTTCATTGTATGTTCTATCTGAACCATTAAATGTTAATGTTAACTATACTATCCCTTTAAGATATAGAATACAAAATTAAATTTGCAATAACATATATATATCTATTTAATTGTATTCATTTACTCTGTATCTTTTTTTGAAGGAGAAACAATGCACTATTGTTTGATCACTTAACACATTGGTGAGCCAATCACAATCAGTATATAAGTATATCTATCTATATATGTATGCATGTAGCAATCATCATCTATAAGCTTGGTTCTCTGATACTACAGTGCTTTCAAATTAATCTAAAGTTTAAAAATGTAAGGATGCAAATTAAATAACATACTTAAATTTTACATATGTTTTATCTAGTATTCACTATCCTAATCCAATGAATGTGTTTTTGTTTCATGTCCCTGTAAAATTATGTCTAAACTAACATCATTTGACTGTCCTATTCTTTGAAATACTATGAAATGAGAGATTATCTACACAATCTATGTTATTTTCCATTATTGTTTATGAAAGTGATATTCTTTGTTAAAAAAAAAAAAAATTCACAGCTATTGACAATTCTGATACTCTGAGCACAGATAACATTCATGTTTGATGTTTTTTTTTGTTACCTGAGGAGGAGATCGTAGATCTTGGAGGGGGTCCCAAAGCCCTTCGGACCTCAGCTGTATAATGAAAATAGAATATACATATTTAGAAATTTGAACAATCATACAAGTGATAACAATTAAATTAAAAGCAAAGTAAGAATAGCAAACATACCTGTAGATCGGCCAATGCTTGCTCCATCAGGGGTGCTGCACATAATGTCTGGGTGTGTGGCGGCTAAGGAGAAGCTGTGGCTGGATTCAGTGTGGATATTGACGGGCAATAGGAGGGTGTCATCTCCAGCCGGGGGAAAGCATCACCAGCTGGAACTGCAGCAGCAGCTGCTGCACTGGTAGATGCTTAAACAAAATACATGAAATAAAATATTATTATAAATAATATTGCACATCATAATCTTAAAGGGCCACTAAACACAAAATCTTTATTTCATGATTCAGATAGAGAATAGAAATTTAAACAACATTCCAATTTACTTCCATAATTTATTTTGCTTCATTTTTAAAATATCCTTATTTTAAGAAAAAGCAATGCACATGGTGAGCCAATCACATGATTCTTCTATGTGCAGAAACCAATCAGCAGCTAGTGAGCATATCTAGATATGCTTTTCATCAAATAATATCAAGAGAATAAAACAAATTAGATAATGTAAGTAAATTAGAAAGATGTTTAACATTGCATTCTCTTTCTAAATCATAAAAGAAAAAATGTGGGTGGCATGTCCCTTTAATAAACATTTGTAGAAAAAAGAAAAAGAAAAAAAGAACAAAAAAAAACATGTGCGACATCAATATCTCAAGTAATATCATCTTACCTGCCAACTCGTCAGTATCATGCCCCACTAAATCCAGACCGAGCGTCATGTTTGCTCCCAGCTTCTCCCGCAGCTGAACCTCATATTCGGATAGCTCAGCCACATATGGCACGCCACCACCGGTCATACGTGCAGACTGTAACTCCCTGGACAGCTTGGCCTTTAAGATTCTCTTGATGTCAGAGAATCTTTTCTTACAGTGTGTCACCGTTTTGGGATGAGTCCCTTCGGCGGACACACTGCCAGCTATTGCTCTCCAGATCTCTTCTTTTCTGGACAGCGAGGTCTTTTGGGCTTTAGAACCATAAATAAAATCATAGTGCTCTAAAACTAGGGTCACTAAAACTTTATTTTGCTCAAAATTAAATTGTATGCTGCGCCCTGACTTTGTTTTCCCAGGCGCAGACATAACAAGATAAAAATACAAATTTTGAGCAGCAAGTCAATAAATAAATAGCAATAAATATCAATAAATATAATATCACAAAGTATATCTCTTGTATCTATAGTTCTTGTAAAGCATAGGTGATTATACTCCATTTTAAATTCCCTTTTATAGACAGGTAATAGGTAGACAATCAGCAGTTAACAATTATAAAATCATCTAAAATTTTTCCAGTATTAAGAAATTGTTCACATAATTTCGTCATTTAGGACGCCTGTTTAATATAATGATAGAATAATAACAATCTATAATTTTCTTGATGTCTCAGTAAAGCAATATTATTGAATGTTTTAAAATATATCTATGGCGCATTATAAATTATTTGTTGACGGTGAATTCGTCATCCTTGTCTACAGTGTGTCATACTTGTCTACAAGGTGTCATCCATTTCTATGGGCCGTCACCCTTGTCTACAGTGTGTCATACTTGTCTACAAGGTGTCATCCATTTCTATGGGGCGTCATACTTGTCTACAGTGTGTCATACTTGTCTACAAGGTGTCATACTTGTCTACAAGGTGTCATCCATTTCTTTCATGTAATTAGCAAGAGTCCATGAGCTAGTGACGTATGGGATATACATTCCTACCAGGAGGGGCAAAGTTTCCCAAACCTTAAAATGCCTATAAATACACCCCTCACCACACCCACAAATCAGTTTTACAAACTTTGCCTCCTATGGAGGTGGTGAAGTAAGTTTGTGCTAGATTCTACGTTGATATGCGCTCCGCAGCAGGTTGGAGCCCGGTTTTCCTCTCAGCGTGCAGTGAATGTCAGAGGGATGTGAGGAGAGTATTGCCTATTTGAATGCAATTATCTCCTTCTACGGGGTCTATTTCATAGGTTCTCTGTTATCGGTCGTAGAGATTCATCTCTTACCTCCCTTTTCAGATCGACGATATACTCTTATATATATATACCATTACCTCTGCTGATTCTCGTTTCAGTACTGGTTTGGCTATCTGCTATATGTAGATGAGTGTCCTGGGGTAAGTAAGTCTTATTTTCTGTGACACTCTAAGCTATGGTTGGGCACTTTTTTATAAAGTTCTAAATATATGTATTCAAACATTTATTTGCCTTGACTCAGGATGTTCAACATTCCTTATTTTCAGACAGTCAGTTTCATATTTGGGATAATGCATTTGAATCAATCATTTTTTCTTACCTTAAAAAATTTGACTTTTTTCCTGTGGGCTGTTAGGCTCGCGGGGGCTGAAAATGCTTCATTTTATTGCGTCATTCTTGGCGCGGACTTTTTTGGCGCAAAATTTTTTTTCTGTTTCCGGCGTCATACGTGTCGCAGGAAGTTGCGTCATTTTTTGACGTTCTTTTGCGCTAAAAGTGTCGGCGTTCCGGATGTGGCGTCATTTTTGGCGCCAAAAGCATTTAGGCGCCAAATAATGTGGGCGTCATTTTTGGCGCTAAAAAATATGGGCGTCATTGTTGTCTCCACATTATTTAAGTCTCTTTATTTATTTGCTTCTGGTTGCTAGAAGCTTGTTCACTGGCATTTTTTCCCATTCCTGAAACTGTCATTTAAGGAATTTGATCTATTTTGCTTTATATGTTGTTTTTTTCTATTACATATTGCAAGATGTTCCACGTTGCAACTGAGTCAGAAGATACTTCAGGAAAATCGCTGCCCGGTGCTGGAGCTACCAAAGCTAAGTGTATCTGATATAAACTTTTGGTATCTGTTCCTCCAGCTGTTGTTTGTATTGAATGTCATGACAAACTTGTTAATGCAGATAAAATTTCCTTTAGTACTATTACATTACCTGTTGCTGTTTCGTCAACATCTAATACTCAGAGTGTTCCTGATAACATAAGAGATTTTGTTTCTAAATCCATTAAGAAGGCTATGGGGGGTAGTTATCAAGCCGTCAACCTCAAATACGCTGGAATTCCGCAGCATATTTGTGGCGAGGCTGATTCGCCTTAGTTATCAAAGGCTCAAGACCGGCAAAAGTAGAATTTTGTGACGTAAGCTTCGATCCGCCGGACTCAGTCCGACACAGATCGATTCTTACGTCACTCCAGATGTTCCGCACACAAGTGCGGCACATTCTCACTACTTTTGCTAGCTATCAAAAAACTAGCAGGTACGCTCGGCACTTTTACGGCCCAGCGTACCTGGTTTTCAATCCGCCACCCCTGGAGGCGGCGGATCCCATAGGAATCAATGGGAGTCTGACCATAGCGAAAGTACAAGTTCGCTGCTGACAGACATCCCATTGATTTCTATGGGAGCTGTCTACACCTAACACCCTAACATGTACCCCGAGTCTAAACACCACTAATCTGACCCCCCCTACACCGCCGCAACTAAATAAAGTTATTACCCCCTAAACCGCCGCTCCCGGAGCCCACCGCAAGCTACTCTATACATATTAACCCCTAAACCGCCGCTCCCGGAGCCCACCACAACTATAATAAATGTATTAACCCCTAAACCGCCGCTCCCTGAACCCGCCGCAACCTATATTAAATGTATTAACCCCTATCCTGCCCCCCCTACACCGTCGCCACCTATAATAAATTTATTAACCCCTAATCTGCCCCCCCTACACCGTCGCCACCTATAATAAATTTATTAACCCCTATCCTGCCCCCCACTACGCCGCCGCCACTGTAATAAAATTATTAACCCCTAAACCTAAGTCTAACCCTAACCCTAACGCCCCCTAACTTAAATATTAATTAAATACATCTAAATAAATTAACTCTTATTAACTAAATGAATCCTATTTAAAACTAAATACTTACCTTTAAAATAAACCCTAATATAGCTACAATATAAATAATAATTATATTCTAGCTATCTTAGGATTTATTTTTATTTTACAGGTACCTTTCAATTTATTTTAACCATGTACAATAACTATTAAATAGTTATTAACTATTTAATAGCTTACCTAGCTAAAATAAAGAGAAATGTACCTGTGAAATAAATCCTAACTTAAGTTACAATTAAACCTAATACTACACTATCATTAAATTAACTAAATAAACTACCTACAAATAACTACAATGAAATACAATTACATAAACTAACTAAAGTACAAAAAATAAAAAAAGCTAAGTTACAAAAAATAAAAAATTAAGTTACAAACATGTTAAAAATATTACAACAATTTTAAGCTACTTACACCTAATCTAAGCCCCCTAATAAAATAACAAACCCACCCAAAATAAAAAAAATCCCTACCCTATTCTAAATTACATAAATTTCAAAGCTCTTTCACCTTACCAGCCCTTAAAAGGGCCATTTGTGGGGGCATGCCCCAAAAAGTTCAGCTCTTTTGCCTGTAAAAGAAAAATACAACCCCCCCCAACATTAAAACCCACCACCCACATACCCCTAATCTAACCCAAACCCCCCTTACAAAAACCTAACACTTAATCCCCTGAAGATCATCCTACCTTGAGTCGTCTTCACTCAGCCGAGCCACCGATGGAACTGAAGAGGACATCCGGAGCGGAAGAAGTTAATCCTCCAAGCGGCGCTGAAGAAATCTTCCATCCGATGAAGTCATCATCCAGGCGGCGCTGAAGAAGTCTTCGATCCGGCCGATGTCATCTTCAAAGAGGCGCTGAAGAGGTCTTCTATCCGGGCGAAGTCATCTTCCAAGCCGGGTCTTGAATCTTCCTTCCGCCAACGCGGAACCACCTTCTTCACCGACGGACTACGACGAATGACGGCTCCTTTAAGGGACGTCATCCAAGATGGCGTCCCCTCAATTCCGATTGGCTGATAGGATTCTATCAGCCAATCGGAATTAAGGTAGGAAAAATCTGATTGGCTGATGGAATCAGCCAATCAGATTGAGCTCGCATTCTATTGGCTGTTCCGATCAGCCAATAGAATGAGAGCTCAATCTGATTGGCTGATTGGATCAGCCAATCGGATTGAACTTGAATCTGATTGGCTGATTCCATCAGCCAATCAGATTTTCCTACCTTAATTCCGATTGGCTGATAGAATCCTATCAGCCAATCGGAATTGAGGGGACGCCATCTTGGATGACGTCCCTTAAAGGAGCCGTCATTCGTCGTAGTCCGTCGGTGAAGAAGGTGGTTCCGCGTCGGCGGAAGGAAGATTCAAGACCCGGCTTGGAAGATGACTTCGCCCGGATAGAAGACCTCTTCAGCGCCTCTTTGAAGATGACATCGGCCGGATCGAAGACTTCTTCAGCGCCGCCTGGATGATGACTTCATCGGATGGAAGATTTCTTCAGCGCCGCTTGGAGGATTAACTTCTTCCGCTCCGGATGTCCTCTTCAGTTCCATCGGTGGCTCGGCTGAGTGAAGACGACTCAAGGTAGGATGATCTTCAGGGGATTAGTGTTAGGTTTTTGTAAGGGGGGTTTGGGTTAGATTAGGGGTATGTGGGTGGTGGGTTTTAATGTTGGGGGGGGGTTGTATTTTTCTTTTACAGGCAAAAGAGCTGAACTTTTTGGGGCATGCCCCCACAAATGGCCCTTTTAAGGGCTGGTAAGGTAAAAGAGCTTTGAAATTTATGTAATTTAGAATAGGGTAGGGATTTTTTTTATTTTGGGGGGTTTGTTATTTTATTAGGGGGCTTAGATTAGGTGTAAGTAGCTTAAAATTGTTGTAATATTTTTAACATGTTTGTAACTTAATTTTTTATTTTTTGTAACTTAGCTTTTTTTATTTTTTGTACTTTAGTTAGTTTATGTAATTGTATTTCATTGTAGTTATTTGTAGGTAGTTTATTTAGTTAATTTAATGATAGTGTAGTATTAGGTTTAATTGTAACTTAAGTTAGGATTTATTTTACAGGTAATTTTGTATTTCTTTTAGCTAGGTAGTTATTAAATAGTTAATAACTATTTAATAACTATTCTAACTAGCTAAAATAAATACAAAGTTACCTGTAAACTAAATATAAATCCTAAGATAGCTATAATATAAGTATTAATTACATTGTAGCTATCTTAGGGTTTATTTTACAGGTAAGTATTTATTTTTAAATAGGAATAATTTATTAAAGTATAGTGTAGTGTTAGGTGTAATTGTAACTTAGGTTAGGATTTATTTCACAGGTAAATTTCTCTTTATTTTAGCTAGGTAAGCTATTAAATAGTTAATAACTATTTAATAGTTATTGTACATGGTTAAAATAAATTGAAAGGTACCTGTAAAATAAATATAAATCCTAAGATAGCTAGAATATATTTATTATTTATATTGTAGCTATATTAGGGTTTATTTTATAAGTAAGTATTTAGTTTTAAATAGGATTCATTTAGTTAATAAGAGTTAATTTATTTAGATGTATTTAATTAATATTTAAGTTAGGGGGGCGTTATGGTTAGGGTTAGACTTAGGTTTAGGGGTTAATCATTTTATTACAGTGGCGGCGGCGTAGTGGGGGGCAGGATAGGGGTTAATAAATTTATTATAGGTTGCGGCGGGTTCATGGAGCGGCGGTTTAGGGGTTAAACTATTTATTTAGTTGCGGAGAGGTGCGGGATCAGCAGGATAGGGGTTAATAATTTTATAATAGAGGGCGACGGTATAGGGGGGGCAGGATAGGGGTTACTAGGTATAATGTAGGTGGCAGCGGTGTCCGGGAGCGGCGGTTTAGGGGTTAATACATTTATAAGACTTGCGGCGGGGTCTAGGAGCGGCGGTTTAGGGGTTAATACATTTATAAGACTTGCGGCGGGGTCTAGGAGCGGCGGTTTAGGGGTTAGTAACTTTATTTAGTTGCGGGGGCCTCCGGGGGCGCCGGTATAGGGGGTAGAACAGTGTAGTTTAGTGTGAGTGCTTAGTGACAGGCTAGCAATAAAGCTGGGAAAAAGCCGAAGGGCAGCGAGATCGGATGAGTGATAACTGTCACAGTCCGCTGCTCATCGCCCCGCGGCTTTTTGACAGCTTTATTTGATAACTTAGGCGAACGTATTCAAGGTCCGCGGCGGCGAAGGTAGGCGAGCTTAGGCGGACGTATTGGGCCGGCGAAGCCAGAAAAGTAGACGGCTTGATAACTACCCCCCTATGTCTGTTATTTCTCCTTCTAGTATACATAAAAGTCTTTTAAAACTTCTCTTTTTTCAGATGAATTTTTAAAATGAACATCATCATTCTGATACTGATAATGGTTCTTCTGGTTCAGAGGTTTCTGTCTCAGAGGTTGATGCTGATAAATCTTCGTATTTGTTCAAGATGGAATTATTTGTTCTTTACTTAAAGAAGTATTAATTGCATTAGAAATTGAGGATTCTGGTCCTCTTGATACTATATCTAAACGTTTAAATAAGGTTTCTAAATCTCCTGTAGTTATTCCAGAAGTGTTTCCTGTCCCTGGTGCTATTTCTGAAGTAATTTCCAGGGAATGGAATATTTTGGGTAATTCATTTACTCCTTCTAAAAACGTTTTAAGCAATTATATCCTGTGCCATCTGACAGATTAGAGTTTTGGGACAAAATCCCTAAGTTTAATGGGGCTGTCTCTACTCCTGCTAAAGATCCTTTAGATAGGAAAATTGAATCCTTTCTAAGAAAAGCTTACTTGTGTTCAGGTAATCGTCTTAGACCTGCTATATCCTTAGCGGATGTTACTGCAGCTTCAACTTTTTTGGTTAGAAGCTTTAGCGCAACAAATAACAGATCATAATTATCATTTGCATTTCTATAACATGCTAATTATTTTTGTGATGCCATCTTTGATATCATTAGAGTTGATGTCAGGTATATGTCTCTAGCTATTTTAGCTAGAAGAGCTTTATGGCTTAAAACTTGGAATGCTGATATGTCTTCTAAGTCATCTTTGCTATCCCTTTCTTTCCAGGGTAATAAATTATTCGATTATCAGTTGGATTCTTTTATCTCAACTGTTACTGGAGGGAAGGGAACTTTTTTACCACAGGATAAAAAATCTAAAGGTGAATTTAGGTCTAATAATCGTTTTCGTTCCTTTCATCACAACAAGGAACAAAAGCCTGATCCTTCATCCTCAGGAGCGGTATCAGTTTGGTAACCTTCTCCAGTTTGGAATATATCCAAGCCTTATAGAAACCCAAGCCAGCTCCTAGGTCCACATGAAGGTGCGGCCCTCATTCCAGCTCAGCTGGTACGGGGCAGATTATGTTTTTTTCAAAGAAATTTAGATCAATTCCGTTCACAATCTCTGTTTTTCAGAACATTGTTTCAGAAGGGTACAGAATTGGCTTCAAGTTAAGGCCTCCTGCAAAGAGATTTTTTTCTTTCCAGTGTCCCAGTAAACCCAGCAAAGGCTCAAGCATTTCTGAAATGTGTTTCAGATCTAGAGTTGGCTGGAGTAATTATGCCAGTTCCAGTTCTGGAACATGGGGCTGGGGTTTTATTTAATCTCTTTATTGTACCAAAGAAGGTCAAATCCTTCAGACCAGTTCCGGATCTGTCAATATTGAATCATTATGTAAGGATACCAACATTCAAGATGATAACTGTAAGGACTATCCTGCCTTTTGTTCAGCAAGGGCATTATATGTCTGCATTAGATTTACAGGATGCATATCTGCATATTCCGATTCATCCAGATCACTATCAGTTTCTGAGATTCTCTTTTCTAGACAAGCATTACCAGTTTGTGGCTCTACCGTTTGGCCTAGCATCAGCTCCAAGAATTTTTTTCAAAGGTTCTCGGTGCCCTTCTGTCTGTATTCAGAGAACAGGGTATTGGTATTTCCTTATTTGGACGATATCTTGGTACTTGCTCAGTCTTCACATTTAGCAGAATCTCATACGAATCGACTTGTGTTGTTTTTTCAAGATCATGGTTGAAGGATCAATTTACCAAAAAGTTCATTGATTCCTCAGACAAGGGTAACCTCTTTAGGTTTCCATATAGATTCGGTGTCCATGACTCTGTCTTTTTCGGACAAGAGATGTCTAACATTGATATCAGCTTGTCAAAACCTTCAGTCACAATCATTCCCTTTGGTTGCCTTATGCATGGAAATTTTAGGTCTTATGTCTGCTGCATCGGACGTGATCTCCTTTGCTCTTTTTCACATGCGACCTTTCCAGCTCTGTTTGCTGAACCAATAGTGCTGGGATTACACAAAGATATCTCAATCAATATCTTTAAAACCGATTGTACGACACTCTCTGACGTGGTGGAGAGATCACCATCGTTTAATTCAGGGGGCTTCTTTTGTTCTTCCGACCTGGACTGTAATTTCAACAGATGCAAGTCTTACAGGTTGGGGAGCTGTATGGGGATCTCTGACGGCACAAGGAGTTTGGGAATCTCAGGAGGTGAGATTAACGATCAATATTTTGGAACTCCGTGCAATTTTCAGAGCTCTTCAGTCTTGGCCTCTTCTGAAGAGAGAATCGTTCATTTGTTTTCAGACAGACAATGTCACAACTGTGGCATACATCAATCATCAAGGAGGGACTCACAGTCCTCTGGCTATGAAAGAAGTGTCTCGAATTCTGGTTTGGGCGGAATCCAGCTCCTGTCTAATTTCTGCGGTTCATATCCCAGGTATAGACAATTGGGAAACGGATTATCTCAGCCGCCAAACGTTACATCCTGGCGAATGGTCTCTTCACCCAGAGGTATTTCTTCAGATTGTTCAAATGTGGGAACTTCCAGAAATAGATCTGATGGCGTCTCATCTAAACAAGAAACTTCCCAGGTATCTGTCCAGATCCCGGGATCCTCAGGCGGAGGCAGTGGATGCATTATCACTTCCTTGGAAGTATCATCCTGCCTATATCTTTCCGCCTCTAGTTCTTCTTCCAAGAGTAATCTCCAAGATTCTGAAAGAATGCTCGTTTGTTCTGCTGGTAGCCCCGGCATGGCCTCACAGGTTTTGGTATGCGGATCTTGTCCGGATGGCCTCTTGCCAACCGTGGACTCTTCCGTTAAGACCAGACCTTCTGTCACAAGGTCCTTTTTTTCCATCAGGATCTCAAATCCTTAAATTTGAAGGTATGGAGATTGAACGCTTGATTCTTGGTCAAAGAGGTTTCTCTGACTCTGTGATTAATACTATGTTACAGGCTCGTAAATCTGTATCTAGAGAGATATATTATAGAGTCTGGAAGACTTATATTTCTTGGTGTCTTTCTCATCATTTTTCTTGGCATTTATTTAGAATACCGAGAATTTTACAGTTTCTTCAGGATGGTTTAGATAAGGGTTTGTCCGCAAGTTCCTTGAAAGGACAAATCTCTGCTCTTTCTGTTCTTTTTCACAGAAAGATTGCTAGTCTTCCTGATATTCATTGTTTTGTACAAGCTTTGGTTCGTATAAAACCTGTTATTAAGTCAATTTCTCCTCCTTGGAGTTTGAATTTGGTTCTGGGGGGTCTTCAAGCTCCTCCTTTTGAACCCATGCATTCATTGGACATTAAATTACTTTCTTGGAAAGTTTTGTTCCTTTTGGCGATCTCTTCTGCCAGAAGAGTCTCTGAATTATCTGCTCTTTCTTGTGAGTCTCCTTTTCTGATTTTTCATCAGGATAAGGCGGTGTTGCGAACTTCTTTTCAAATTTTACCTAAGGTTGTGAATTCCAACAACATTAGTTGAGAAATTGTGGTTCCTTCATTATGTCCTAATCCTAAGAATTCTAAGGAGAAATCATTGCATTCTTTGGATGTTGTTAGAGCTTTGAAATATTATGTTGAAGCTACTAAGTCTTTCCGAAAGACTTCTAGTCTATTTGTCATCTTTTCCGGTTCTAGAAAAGGTCAGAAAGCTTCTGCCATTTCTTTGGTATCTTGGTTGAAATCTTTTAATTCATCATGCCTATGTCGAGTCGGGTAAAACTCTGCCTCATAGGATTACAGCTCATTCTACTAGGTCAGTTTCTACTTCCTGGGCGTTTAGGAATGAAGCTTCGGTTGATCAGATTTGCAAAGCAGCAACTTGGTCCTCTTTGCATTCTTTTACTAAATTCTACCATTTTGATGTGTTTTCTTCTTCTGAAGCAGTTTTTGGTAGAAAAGTACTTCAGGCAGCGGTTTCAGTTTGAATCTTCTGCTTATGTTTTTATTAAACTTTATTTTGGGTGTGGATTATTTTCAGCAGGAATTGGCTGTCTTTATTTTATCCCTCCCTCTCTAGTGACTCTTGCGTGGAAAGATCCACATCTTGGGTAGTCATTATCCCATACGTCACTAGCTCATGGACTCTTGCTAATTACATGAAAGAAAACATAATTTATGTAAGAACTTACCTGATAAATTCATTTCTTTCATATTAGCAAGAGTGCATGAGGCCCACCCTTTTTGTGGTGGTTATGATTTTTTTGTATAAAGCACAATTATTCCAATTCCTTATTTTATATGCTTTCGCACTTTTTTCTTATCACCCCACTTCTTGGCTATTTGTTAAACTGATTTGTGGGTGTGGTGAGGGGTGTATTTATAGGCATTTTAAGGTTTGGGAAACTTTGCCCCTCCTGGTAGGAATGTATATCCCATACGTCACTAGCTCATGGACTCTTGCTAATATGAAAGAAATGAATTTATCAGGTAAGTTCTTACATAAATTATGTTTTCTATGGGGCGTCATCCTTGTCTACAGTGTGTCATACTTGTCTACAAGGGTTCATCCTTGTTTACATGGCCTCAGGTTTGTCTATGGTGTCTACCATTTAACACGTATTATATTTGAGAGGTCTATTGTCCGACAGGAGAGGGATCACTTCTTTAAATATTTGATGATACTCTGAAGCCGCATGAATCCAGGTAATCCTATGATTAAATTAATTTTTATATTTGATTAAACCATAAATTTAATTTGTTTTACGTTGAGTCAGTAATGGCGCATGTTTATTTATTTTATGGAATTACACAGTAATCGTTATGAACACGTGAAACATCTAATCAGCCAACCAAATATTAATATTTTTAGTTACACTTGCAAGAACCAATAATCGTCATGAACACGTGAAACATCTAATCAGCCAACCAAATATTAATAGTTTTAGTTACACTTACAAGAACCAATCAAATTTGTATATTTTGGGTATATTTGTGTCGCACTAAAAAATTAATTTAGATAATTTTTTATGAGATTAAAATGGCGCAACGTCCACCAATTTTTAGTGAGGGAGAGTTACTTATATTACTTATATTGGTGTACGGAATGGACAAGTACTTTCCGAGGAGGATAGGAGGTGTGAGAGGAATTGCACATGAGGACCGTGATCGTATGATTTTCGAAATGATGCGGAGGATGAGAAGAGTTTCGGGAGTATGCCATTCCAGGCGCAGTTGTCTACGGAGATTCTCAGACCTCCATAGATGCGAGCCTGAACGGTATCATGATTTCCGTGCGCTCATTGGAGCATGTAAGTATTATGTATTGTACTTAAAAAAATGTATACTTAAATGACGCATGTCTTTAAGAAAAGTTATTTTGAAATGTTTTTATGAGCTAATCATATGTATTTTATTCTATTCAGTAAATATATTACATTTATTTTATATATTTATTTGATGATATTTACAGTTTTCTTAAAACAGGCCCATCTTATTTTTTAATGGTTGTTTTTCAATGTTTTTGACTTAGTTGCATAGAAACATTTTATGTAATTCAAAAACCCATAATTTTTCTAAAGGGTCAATCAAATATGTTATTCCTCTGTAAATTATCATCATTTATTTCATGGAGACATATCTAGAAACTAAGGCCTAGATTTGGAGTTCGGCGGTAGCCGTCAAAACCAGCGTTAGAGGCTCCTAACGCTGGTTTTGGGCGCCCGCTGGTATTTGGAGTCAGTGATTAAAGGGTCTAACGCTCACTTTTCAGCCGCGACTTTTCCATACCGCAGATCCCCCTACGCCATTTGCGTAGCCTATCTTTTCAATGGGATCTTTCTAACGCTGGTATTTAGAGTCGTTTCTGAAGTGAGCGTTAGAGCTCTAACGACAAAATTCCAGCCGCCTGAAAATAGCAGGAGTTAAGAGCTTTCTGGCTAACGCCGGTTTATAAAGCTCTTAACTACTGTACCCTAAAGTACACTAACACCCATAAACTACCTATGTACCCCTAAACCGAGGTCCCCCCACATCGCCGCCACTCTATTTAAATTTTTAACCCCTAATCTGCCGACCGCCACCTACGTTATACTTATGTACCCCTAATCTGCTGCCCCTAACCCCGCCGACCCCTATATTATATTTCTTAACCCCTAACTTGCCCCCCACAACGTCGCCGCAAGCTACTTAAAATAATTAACCCCTAATCTTCCGACCGCAAATCGCCGCCACCTACGTTATCCCTATGTACCCCTAATCTGCTACCCCTAACATCGCTGACCCCTATATTATATTTATTAACCCCTAATCTGCCCCCCTCAACGTCACCGACACCTGCCTACACTTATTAACCCCTAATCTGCCGAGCGGACCTGAGCGCTACTATAATAAAGTTATTAACCCCTAATCCGCCTCACTAACCCTATCATAAATAGTATTAACCCCTAATCTGCCCTCCCTAACATCGCCAACACCTAACTTCAATTATTAACCCCTAATCTGCCGACCGGAGCTCACCGCTATTCTAATAAATGTATTAACCCCTAAAGCTAAGTCTAACCCTAACACTAACACCCCCCTAAGTTAAATATAATTTTTATCTAACGAAATAAATTAACTCTTATTAAATAAATGATTCCTATTTAAAGCTAAATACTTACCTGTAAAATACATCCTAATATAGCTACAATATAAATTATAATTATATTATAGCTATTTTAGGATTAATATTTATTTTACAGGCAACTTTGTAATTATTTTAACCATGTACAATAGCTATTAAATAGTTAAGAACTATTTAATAGTTACCTAGTTAAAATAATAACAAAATTACCTGTAAAATAAGTCCTAACCTAAGATATAATTAAACCTAACACTACCCTATCAATAAAATAATTAAATAAACTACCTACAATTACCTACAATTAACCTAACACTACACTATCAATAAATTAATTAAACACAATTCCTACAAATAAATACAATTAAATAAACTAGCTAAAGTACAAAAAATAAAAAAGATCTAAGTTACAGAAAATAAAAAAATATTTACAAACATAATAAAAATATTACAACAATTTTAAACTAATTACACCTACTCTAAGCCCCCTAATAAAATAACAAAGCCCCCCAAAATAAAAAATTCCCTACCCTATTCTAAATTAAAAAAGTTACAAGCTCTTTTACCTTACCAGCCCTGAACAGGGCCCTTTGCGGGGCATGCCCCAAGAATTTCAGCTCTTTTGCCTGTAAAAGAATAAATACAATACCCCCCCCCCAACATTACAACCCACCACCCACATACCCCTAATCTAACCCAAACCCCCCTTAAATAAACCTAACACTAAGCCCCTGAAGATCTTCCTACCTTGTCTTCACCATACCAGGTTCACCGATCCGTCCTGAAGAGCTCCTCCGATGTCCTGATCCAAGCCCAAGCGGGGGCTGAAGAGGTCCATGATCCGGTCAAAGTCTTCATCCAAGCGGGGCAGAAGAGGATCTTCCATCCGATTGAAGTCATCATCCAGGCGGCATCTTCGATCTTCTTCCATCCGGAGCGAAGCGGCAGGATCCTGAAGACATCCAGCGCGGAACATCCATCCGGACCGACGACTGAACGACGAATGACTGTTCCTTTAAGGGACGTCATCCAAGATGGCGTCCCTCGAATTCCGATTGGCTGATAGGATTCTATCAGCCAATCGGAATTAAGGTAGGAATTTTCTGATTGGCTGATGGAATCAGCCAATCAGAATCAAGTTCAATCCGAT
Organism: Bombina bombina; assembly: GCF_027579735.1. Lineage (NCBI taxonomy): Eukaryota > Metazoa > Chordata > Amphibia > Anura > Bombinatoridae > Bombina > Bombina bombina. The sequence goes on along the minus strand of NC_069506.1, from coordinate 176,723,936 downwards.
TGGCTGATCCAATCAGCCAATCAGATTGAGCTCGCATTCTATTGGCTGTTCCGATCAGCCAATAGAATGCAAGCTCAATCTGATTGGCTGATTGGATCGGCCAATCGGATTGAACTAGATTCTGATTGGCTGATTCCATCAGCCAATCAGAAAATTCCTACCTTAATTCCAATTGGCTGATAGAATCCTATCAGCCAATCGGAATTCGAGGGACGCCATCTTGGATGACGTCCCTTAAAGGAACAGTCATTCGTCGTTCAGTTGTCGGTCCGGATGGATGTTCCGCGCTGGATGTCTTCAGGATCCTGCCGCTTCGCTCCGGATGGAAGAAGATCGAAGATGCCGCCTGGATGATGACTTCAATCGGATGGAAGATCCTCTTCTGCCCCGCTTGGATGAAGACTTTGACCGGATCATGGACCTCTTCAGCCCCCGCTTGGGCTTGGATCAGGACATTGGAGGAGCTCTTCAGGACGGATCGGTGAACCTGGTATGGTGAAGACAAGGTAGGAAGATCTTCAGGGGCTTAGTGTTAGGTTTATTTAAGGGGGGTTTGGGTTAGATTAGGGGTATGTGGGTGGTGGGTTGTAATGTTGGGGGGGGTATTGTATGTGTTTTTTTTACAGGCAAAAGAGCTGAAATTCTTGGGGCATGCCCCGCAAAGGGCCCTGTTCAGGGCTGGTAAGGTAAAAGAGCTTGTAACTTTTTTAATTTAGAATAGGGTAGGGAATTTTTTATTTTGGGGGGCTTTGTTATTTTATTAGGGGGCTTAGAGTAGGTGTAATTAGTTTAAAATTGTTGTAATATTTTTATTATGTTTGTAAATATTTTTTTATTTTCTGTAACTTAGATCTTTTTTATTTTTTGTACTTTAGCTAGTTTATTTAATTGTATTTATTTGTAGGAATTGTATTTAATTAATTTATTGATAGTGTAGTGTTAGGTTTTATTGTAGGTAATTGTAGGTATTTTATTTAATTAATTTATTGATAGGGTAGTGTTAGGTTTAATTATATCTTAGGTTAGGACTTATTTTACAGGTAATTTTGTTATTATTTTAACTAGGTAACTATTAAATAGTTCTTAACTATTTAATAGCTATTGTACCTGGTTAAAATAATTACAAAGTTACCTGTAAAATAAATATTAATCCTAAAATAGCTATAATATAATTATAATTTATATTGTAGCTATATTAGGATTTATTTTACAGGTAAGTATTTAGCTTTAAATAGGAATCATTTATTTAATAAGAGTTAATTTATTTCGTTAGATAAAAATTATATTTAACTTAGGGGGGTGTTAGTGTTAGGGTTAGACTTAGCTTTAGGGGTTAATACATTTATTAGAATAGCGGTGAGCTCCGGTCGGCAGATTAGGGGTTAATAATTGAAGTTAGGTGTTGGCGATGTTAGGGAGGGCAGATTAGGGGTTAATACTATTTATGATAGGGTTAGTGAGGCGGATTAGGGGTTAATAACTTTATTATAGTAGCGCTCAGGTCCGCTCGGCAGATTAGGGGTTAATAAGTGTAGGCAGGTGTCGGCGACGTTGAGGGGGGCAGATTAGGGGTTAATAAATATAATATAGGGGTCGGCGATGTTAGGGCAGCAGATTAGGGGTACATAGGGATAACGTAGGTTGCGGCGGTTTACGGAGCGGCAGATTAGGGGTTTAAAAAAATATGCAGGGGTCAGCGATAGCGGGGGCGGCAGATTAGGGGTTAATAAGTGTAAGGCTAGGGGTGTTTAGACTCGGGGTACATGTTAGAGTGTTAGATGCAGACGTAGGAAGTGTTTCCCCATAGGAAACAATGGGGCTGCGTTAGGAGCTGAACGCTGCTTTTTTGCAGGTGTTAGGTTTTTTTTCAGCTCAAACAGCCCCATTGTTTCCTATGGGGGAATCGTGCACGAGCACGTTTTTGAGGCCGGCCGCGTCCGTAAGCAACTCTGGTATCGAGAGTTGCATTTGCGGTAAAAATGCTCTACGCTCCTTTTTTGGAGCCTAACGCAGCATTTGTTTGAACTCTCGATACCAGAGTTAAATTTATGGTGCGGCCAGAAAAAAGCCCGCGGAGCGTTAGCAGCCCTTTTACCGCCGAACTCCAAATCTAGGCCTAAGAATGGAGATTAAAAAAAAAAAACATGCAACATCATAATTATTAATCATGCTGCATGAAAGTTTACTCCTAGAGATAAATATTTACAAATCTATTATGCATGTACATATATATATATATATATATATATATATATATGTATATATGTGTATATATATATATATATATATATATATGTATAGATATGTATAGATATGTGTGTGTGTGTATATATATATATATATATAAACATATATATATATATATATATATATATATATATATATATATATATTCTTAAGCCAAAAATAAAATTTATATATGTTTCTATACCTAAATATTTAATAAGTGAGAGAAATAGACAGATAAATAATATATATATATCTATCCAGCATATGTGTGTGTATGTGTGTATATATATATTTTTTTTATATTAGATTTTTTTTATATTAGATTTTTTATTAGATTATTGTGTATATATACTTCCTATATATATATATATATATATATATATATATATATATATATATATATATATATATATATATATGTTTTGTATATTTATATATATTTTTTTAAGGTGTTTATATGTAATATATATATATATTTTTAAAATCTGTTTATATATATATCCTATATTATAAAAGGCCAAGTGTGTTTGTCTGAAGCCGTCATGCGCAGTAGAGACTGCGCGCGGACAAACACACCTGGCCTTCAGCTGCAGAGTAGTGCGCACTGCGGAATCTGCCTGGTGGGGGCGTGACCGGCGTCGGGCGTGCTGTGATGGGGGCATGGCCGGCGGGCGTGACGAGGGGGTGTGGCCTCGCGGGAGCGAGCGGGAGGGGCGTGGTCGGCGGAAGAGTCCAAAACAGAGGAAGGAAGGAAAGAATTTAGAAAGAAAGCGAGCAGAAGAGGGGGGAAGAGCAAAAGAGGGAGAGAGAGCGCAAGAGAGTGGGAGAGAAAGAGGGGGAGAGAGAGCTCAAAAGAGAGGGGGGAGAGAGAGAGCTCAAGAGAGAGGGGGGAGAGAGAGCTTAAAAGAGAGGTGGGAGAGAGAGCGCAAAAGAGGGAGAGAGAGAGAGCGCAAAAGAGAGGGGGAGAGAGTGCAAGAGAGTGGGAGAGAGCGCAAGAGAGGGGGAGAGAGAGCGCACAAAAGAGGGGGAGAGAGAGCTCAAAAGAGAGAGGGGAGAGAGCGCGCAAAAGATAGGGAGGAGAGAGCACGCAAAAGAGAGGGGGGAGAGCGCAAAAGAGAGGGAGGAGAGTTTAAAAGAGAGCGCAAAAGAGGGGGGAGAGAGCGCAAAAGAGAAGGGGGAGACAGAGTGCAAAAGAGGGAGACAGAGAGCAAAAGACGGAGAGAGAGAGCGCAAAAGAGAGGGGGAGAGAGCGCAAAAAAGAGGGGGAGAGAGCGCAAAAAAGAGGGGGAGAGAGCGCAAGGGGGAGACAGCACAAAAGAGAGGGGGAGAGAGCGCAAAAAAGAGGGGGAGAGAGCGCAAAAAAGAGGGGGGAGAGAGCGCAAAAGAGTGGGGGGAGAGAGAGCTCAAAAGAGAGGGGGGAGAGAGCGCGCAAAAGAGAGGGGGAGAGAGAGCGCAAAAGAGAGGGGGGAGAGTTTAAAAGAGAGCGCAAAAGAGGGGGGAGAGAGGGCAAAAGAGAAGGGGGAGACAGAGTGCAAAAGAGGGAGAGAGAAAGCAAAAGAGGGAGAGAGAGAGCGCAAAAGAGAGGGGGAGAGAGCACAAAAGAGAGGGGGAGAGAGAGCGCAAAAAAGAGGGGGAGAGAGCGCAAGGGGGAGACAGCACAAAAGAGAGGGGGAGAGAGCGTAAAAAAGAGGGGGAGAGAGCACAAAAAAGAGGGGGGAGAGAGAGAGCTCAAAAGAGAGGGGGGAGAGAGAGCTCAAAAGAGAGAGGGGGAGAGAGAGCTCAAAAGAGAGGGGGGGAGAGAGAGTTTAAAAGAGAGGGGGGAGAGAGAGTGCACAAAAGAGGGGGAGAGAGAGTGCAAAAGAGAGGGGGGAGAGAGCAAAATAGGGGAGAGAGAGAGCAAAAGAGGGCGAGAGAGAGCAAGAGGGGGGAGAGAGCAGATGAGGGGGGGAAGAGAGAGAGCGAGCAAAAGAGGGGAGAGAGAGCAAAAGAGGTGGGAGAGAGAGAGCAAAAGAGGGGGGAGAGAGAGCACAAGAGGGGAGAGAGAGAGCAAAAAAGGGGAGAGAGAGAGAGCAAAGAGGGGGGAGAGTGCAAAATAAGGGGGAGAGAGAGAACTCAAAAGAGAGGGGGGGAGAGAGAGGGAGCAAGGGTTGGAACCGCGGTACCTAAAAAATTGGCCCATGTACACGGGCTTTAGGACTAGTATATATATATATATATATATATATATATATATATATATATATATATATATATATATATATACAAGTTTTAAGATCTCGGTATTAAGAGTATTTTAACATTTTGTTACTTTTATGAATATATTAAGTAATTACTATGGGAGCACTATTGATAACCGTAAAAAATAATAAAAAATATACAATTTAATGTTGTTTTAAGAAATGAATTATGGAAATCCAGTAGATCAGTGTCGCACGCAAGGATTCTGACTTCATGGCCCCTGTCTCTATATAGTCTTGCGGATGCGAATGGATTGTTGTACGTATCCATGGTTACCAGTATAGACGAAGGGAGCACTCTTGTTTGATAGTGCGCATGACCGGAAATTACGTCTTGCGTGTCACCGTTATCGGAAGTGATCCTATGCGTGCCACACTGACGACCGCCCTCACTGTGAAGAATGTAGAGTATCTTTGTTTATGGGCCCTATATAAGGTGAGTCAGAATAGTCTGACATTTACCTCTGATGAAGAAGGGAACGATACAGTTCAAACCCCTTCGAAACACGTAAGGTGCTATATATATATATATATATATATAGGGGAAGGCATACCCCTATGTTTTGTATTGGATCTGATTATCATTATTTGTGTGTTCAGAGTTTCTTGGATTGACTTGGACTTTCCTTGTATGAACTGTACTGTGCTGGACTCCTTACATATATATTATGTGCTGATTTCATGCCTCATATGTTGAGGATTTTAAATGTGAGTGGTACTTACTTTGCTGTCTTAATGTGTGTATATTAAAAACGGTTTTACACTATGTATCTGTTTCTGGTCTTTTCTGCATAATCCGGCGACCGGAGCTGAAAGTTTCCATTCACCAAGAGAGCTTGGGAACCTAGGGTGCACGTTGAATCCCTGTCATAGGCAGAGAGTGACGGTGTTTTGAAGTCTACACATAAAGAGACCCACGACCGGCTTGATCCATACTTCAGGGGGTACCTAGTCCTTCAGTGATACTGCTACATTCTTACCTCATAGGATTGAGGTTGCTTGAAGTAAGTGCACATCTAAAGGGGAGAGATTGATGAAGATTTCCACACTAGCATCTCATTACTACCTTTTGGGACTGTGTACTTTACTATAACTTGTACTATAACCTGTATCTCACTGCTACCTAATATATATATTTTTACAGTAGTCATCACTAGGGATTGATTGATTATATGTTCATATCCTAATACTCGGTTTTAATTGATTAAGTGTGAACTAGCTGTTTAACTTTGCGCCATCCATTAACTCATATTAAAGCATATTTTTTGTTTTATTAGAGGTGTGAAGGGACTCCTCTATATTGTAGAAATTGGCTGCAGTTTTTTTCCACGGCTAGACAGGTGTATAGCGGTGCCTAAGACTTTGGGTATTTTAATTCCTTTATACAGGGAGTGCAGAATTATTAGGCAAATGAGTATTTTGACCACATCATCCTCTTTATGCATGTTGTCTTACTCCAAGCTGTATAGGCTCGAAAGCCTACTACCAATTAAGCATATTAGGTGATGTGCATCTCTGTAATGAGAAGGGGTGTGGTCTAATGACATCAACACCCTATATCAGGTGTGCATAATTATTAGGTAACTTCCTTTCCTTTGGCAAAATGGGTCAAAAGAAGGACTTGACAGGCTCAGAAAATCTCAAAAATAGTGAGATATCTTGCAGAGGGATGCAGCACTCTTAAAATTGCAAAGCTTCTGAAGCGTGATCATCGAACAATCAAGCGTTTCATTCAAAATAGTCAACAGGGTCGCAAGAAGCGTGTGGAAAAACCAAGGTGCAAAATAACTGCCCATGAACTGAGAAAAGTCAAGCGTGCAGCTGCCAAGATGCCACTTGCCACCAGTTTGGCCATATTTCAGAGCTGCAACATCACTGGAGTGCCCAAAAGCACAAGGTGTGCAATACTCAGAGACATGGCCAAGGTAAGAAAGGCTGAAAGACGACCACCACTGAACAAGACACACAAGCTGAAACATCAAGACTGGGCCAAGAAATATATCAAGACTGATTTTTCTAAGGTTTTATGGACTGATGAAATGAGAGTGAGTCTTGATGGGCCAGATGGATGGGCCCGTGGCTGGATTGGTAAAGGGCAGAGAGCTCCAGTCCGACTCAGACGCCAGCAAGGTGGAGGTGGAGTACTGGTTTGGGCTGGTATCATCAAAGATGAGCTTGTGGGGCTTTTTCGGGTTGAGGATGGAGTCAAGCTCAACTCCCAGTCCTACTGCCAGTTTCTGGAAGACACCTTCTTCAAGCAGTGGTACAGGAAGAAGTCTGCATCCTTCAAGAAAAACATGATTTTCATGCAGGACAATGCTCCATCACACGCGTCCAAGTACTCCACAGCGTGGCTGGCAAGAAAGGGTATAAAAGAAGAAAATCTAATGACATGGCCTCCTTGTTCACCTGATCTGAACCCCATTGAGAACCTGTGGTCCATCATCAAATGTGAGATTTACAAGGAGGGAAAACAGTACACCTCTCTGAACAGTGTCTGGGAGGCTGTGGTTGCTGCTGCACGCAATGTTGATGGTGAACAGATCAAAACACTGACAGAATCCATGGATGGCAGGCTTTTGAGTGTCCTTGCAAAGAAAGGTGGCTATATTGGTCACTGATTTGTTTTTGTTTTGTTTTTGAATGTCAGAAATGTACATTTGTGAATGTTGAGATGTTATATTGGTTTCACTGGTAAAAATAAATAATTGAAATGGGTATATATTTGTTTTTTGTTAAGTTGCCTAATAATTATGCACAGTAATAGTCACCTGCACACACAGATATCCCCCTAAAATAGCTAAAACTAAAAACAAACTAAAAACTACTTCCAAAAATATTCAGCTTTGATATTAATGAGTTTATTGGGTTCATTGAGAACATGGTTGTTGTTCAATAATAAAATTAATCCTCAAAAATACAACTTGCCTAATAATTCTGCACTCCCTGTAGTAGCGCTATAGGGTGAGTCAGGTTTTTTTCTCTCCCTCTCACATTATTCTTTTGTCTTATATATATATATATATATATATATATATATATATATATATATATCTATATATCTATATCATATACATATATATATATATATATATCACATATATATCTATATCAGAAACATATATATATCATATATATATCATAAAGTCAGAGAAGGGATTGCAACATCATACTGTTAGTAAGAGCCACGGTGCGCTGCAAATATTTCTCCAAATTGTATCCAAACAGCAGGCACTCACTGGACTTTATTATAAAATATAAATACTTTATTGCATCAGGTTAAAACCGACAAACGTTTCGGCACTGCATTGTGCCTTTGTCAATGTCAAAAAATTACACAATAGCACACAACCAGAGTGCAGCTCCACACCCCAGAACAAATCTCTATATACATATTTAAAAACAACATATATATACTTATCAATCACTCTCTAATTTGCCGCCAAACCTCCGCATCACACTCCAGGAGGTACACTACTGACGTCACGCTGACACGCTAATCGTGCCTAGCGTGATGACGCATGGCACGGCGTTGCCATAGCAACGTCTAAGCGTCCGGCGGTAAAGAAATGCGGAATACCCGATGCTACTGTGCGCATGACAGGAAAGAGGTATAGTGTTTAGAAGAAATGTTGCTAACGGCAACTAGTAAACAAAATAGTCAGCGAGATCACAGACTCACCGGGTATTCCCTAGCGGAAGGCAGCGATAGTTAAAACCATTTGGACCATGAGGCACAATGCTAACAGGGTAGTAAATGCGTGGACTAAGGACAGCACTAACCGGGCAAATAATCATGTATATCACATTATTAGCATACTACTATTTAACCAAAAGTGTAAAAAATACACACATATGGAAATGTTGCTACACCTGCAGCCCAGAGTTATCCTATTTAAGTTACATCCTAGTCCACCCATAGAGAACCACTGTTAAATGAATACAAATTATAGAGCCCTAACCTACTTCAGGCAACTTGGAGTATGGTAGAGTATGTATGTCAAATAAGCGGACACCCTCCCCCTGCCAAGATACTTGGAAAACATAGATAGTAAAGATCTGTAGTGTTTAGTAAAAAGGGCTAAAATCCAGGGTGGTGTTAAGTCCCTTTGGGGCCAGAGTGTCCAATTTAAAGATCCATCGGCTCTCACGTTGGAGTAACGTTTTGCCTCTATCCCCTCCCCTTGGGTTAGGTGGGATATGATCTATAAGCATAGATCTAATGCTGGACACCGGGTGTTTCAGTTGTGCACAATGGCGTGCCACGGGTTGGTCTGATTCTCCATTTTTTAATGCTTCTCGGATCGCAAAACGATGGTTTGCCATCCGGTCTCGAAAGGAGGTGATCGTCTTTCCAATGTACACCAAGGCACATGGACAGGTGAGCATGTAAACCACATGCGTACTTGTACAGCTCAAGCGATGATTTATTTTATACCGCTGATTCTTATTGGGATGCTGAAAGGAGTCTCCCTTACGCATGCTGTTGCATGTGGTGCAGCTCCCACAAGGAAAGCATCCTTTCCTTGATGATTTCAACCAGGTCTCCGTTTTGTAGTGGTCCACAGGATCAGATTTAACGAGGATGTCCCTCAAATTCCTGGATCTCCGATACACCAACCTAGGTGCTGTCATATTCTGAAATGGTAAGGAGGGGTCAGTACCAACCACAGGCCAGTGACGGCGTGCAGCGTTAGATATGCGTTCACATCCAGGTGTGAATGCAGTAATCAGGTTAAGTTGCTTTGATGTGTCCTTGTTGTGAATACCAGTATCCGTTTGTGTATCTGGCCCCAGTAGTTTCATTTGGGTGTCCAGGATTTCTCTCATAGGATAGCCTCTCCTTTTCAATTTCACACCCATCTCTCGATTTACAGAGATATCTTGATATTGATATATCTCTCTAGAGATAAAAATGTATGTATATATTTGTTTTTCAACAGAAACAATAAAGATTACATGCATTGCTGCTGCAGATACATTACTCACCAATAATATATATCCTGTATCTAATGTGGACATACAACTTTATATTTTCACAGATCTCAGGCGTCCAAGAGATAGGATCCCACGTTATGTAAGGCCGGTGTCGATGGCGACTCCGAGGAGCAACCGCTCCTCGCCACCGTTGCCATTGACCCTCCTTGAGTGTCGTCAGGAGGATTCAGGGACAGAGGAGGAAGTCCCTGATATCCAAGGTAATTTACAATTATCATACTATTTTTGCATTATTTAAAGGGACATTCAAACCAATTTGTTTCTTTCATGATTCAGATACAACATACAATTTTAAACAACTTTACAATTTACTTCTAATATCTAATTTGCTTCATTCTCCTGTTATCCTTTGTTGAATCGCATATCTAGATAGGCTCAGGAACTTGGAGCTAGCTGCTGATTGGTGACTAAAATTCTATGCCCATTTGCATTGGCTTTCCAATTTATTCAGCTAGCTCCAAGGAATGCATTGCTGGTTCTTCAATAAAAGATACCAAGAGAATGAAGCAACATTGATAACAGAATTAAATTGGAAATTTGTCTAAAAATGTATAATCGATCTGAATAATGAAAGAAAATGTGGTTTCATGTCCCTTTAACATTTTTTTTTTATTTTTCGAAGGTTCTTTCAGGCTGCATGTTGAAGGGACACTAAACACTAACATTTTCTTTCATGATTCAGATAGAGATTATAATATTACAAAAGATTACAATTTTGTTAGAATATTCTATTTACTTAATTCTATATCTATCCTTTGTTGAAGATATAACAATGTGTATGGGTGAGAAAATTATAGAAGGCATCTATGATCATTTAAAATTCTGCAACTAAAGAGAATATCTAGATATGCTTTTCATCAAAGTATTATAGAAGAATGAAGCCAATTATAACATCTATCAAAAAAATGTATTGATTGAAAACATTATAGTCTCATTAGAAAAGCATAAAGAAAATATGTAGTTTGCGTGTCCATTTTATTTATTTAGTTTCAAATATAATTTAGAGAGGAATTTTTGGATTATTTTTAAATGAACTATTTGGTGTAAAATATAGGAGTTGTCATTGATCATACTACTATTTGTTCATTATTGTGCTTCTTCTATGACAGACGACCCAGTACCGGGGGATGTTGCAGAACCCCCTCTGTCGCCGGCAGGAGCTGAAGAGGAGGTGGCTAGAGTGGAATGTAAGTAAAAAGAATAGAATGTTTTACAAATTCTATCTTGATAAAGAATTTATCTAACATATTTTCTTTTGGTCTTTTTCTAGATCAAGATCAGGGCACCCAAACTGGCCCATTCCTTCAAGAGATATTCATGGACCTTGCCCAGGCCCTAACTGCAGTGGCCAGGGCTGTGCGGGCCATGCAGGAGGCCATAAACCTCATATAATTTTTAATTTCAATTTTATTTTTTCATAAAAAATATTTAAGAAAAAAAAAGTTAAAAAAATAAAAAATAAAGAGTTTTAAATTTTATATTTAATAAATATATCTTTAATTTTAATTATTGTGTCACTGTATTCATTTAAATATTAATTTCAAGTGACATGAAAAAAATGAAAAATAGAGAAATATGTATAAATAGCCAAAAATGTTGTAAATTTCTATATTTGTTATACATTTAGGTTCTAAAATTTGTTTAAATACAATTTAAAGACGATAATATGCCGATAAACTATATAGCTGTTGATTGATGAATGCACATAGATGCATTGAGGCACATTTATTGAGGTACCGTGTTTCTGGCGAGTATTAGGAACAGAAACACAAGTTAGGGAGCAGCAGTTTAAAGGCTGCTGCTCAATAACCCTGTCCACATGCTCTGATGAGGCAGACAGGAATCTCAACAATTCAAAACAATCGAGTACGATCGGGTTGATTGACACCCCCTGCTTGTGGCCAATTGTCATCAAGTCTGCAGGGGGCGGCATTGCACCAGCAGCTCACAAGAGCTGCTGGTGCAATGCTGAATACCAAGAGCATATTGCTCTCCGCATTCAGCGAGGTCTGGAGGACCTGATCCGCACTGTCGGATCAGGTCCGGCAGATATTTGTTAAATATGACTCATTAAATGATTGGCTTTCACATGTGCATTGCTATTTCAATTAGAAAAGGTTATCTGAGGATTAAAGTGAAAATGAATGTTATTGTTCATGCTTCCGATAGAGCGTACAATTTAAATCAACTTTGTAAGATAGTCACATTCTCAAATTGTCATCTGTCTATTTGTATCTGTATTTTACATCAAACATTTTAAATTATGAATTGTGACCATTTTTAATCAGAACATGAGTTGACCTTGCTGATTGAACATCACCAATGAAATAGTGCTTTTCCATGGGGGGTTTAATTGGATTTATCTTGCTCCTCAGCCTAGATTCCTTCTTTTTAAAATAAAGATAACCAAAGTACTAATTAAAATGGTTAATAGTAGTAATTTTGAAAATGATTTTAAATTGAATGTTCAATCATAATTATGAAAGTACATAAATGTGCTTAGTGTTCCTTTAGTAAAAGTTAAAGGTTTGTATTGTCGCTTGAAATTATATTCTATGATATTGGTGTCCCATTAATTACTAAAAAATATATATGAATTTTTTTTTAAAAAAAAGATACATATACATAAATACATCTATCATTATATCATTATATTTAAAAATAACATAGATAAATATGTACATACATACAGATAGAGATATCAAGGAATATATATATATATATATATAAAAAAAAACAATGAAACATATAAGCTAACAAGTCAATTACAAACTATTAAATATGTAGACACTGAAAAAAAATACATTTAATGCATTACTAGATATAGAAATAAAAAAAAAATGCTTTGAATGGATTAGGCTCCAAGTTTGTCTCTCTTTAAAAATTAGATTACATATTTTGTGCACAGTTTTGCACTTAAGTTGTCGCAATAATTAATATACAAAGACAAAAGAACTACATAATAGGCTCAATTAGCAGCTAGCTCCCACTAGTGTAAATTAAATATTTTTTTTTTTACCATCCCCTTCAAATAGTGATAGATATCCTGGGCGCGATCCGATATAGATCTTAGTTTGCGGCGCAAGCGAGGGAACCCGCGTCGCCCGCAGTTTCAGCTCGCAACTCGAGCTATCCCATATACGGCGCCGTCAGATGCTAACGTGCCGTAAGTCGGATAAACCAGCGATGTCCAGAAATCTGCACAAGTACAAATTTCTGGCGTCGCCAGTGACTTGCGGCACGTTAGAAACTGCTGGCGCCTACAAAACCTGACTAAAGTCTAAATCACCTGCACTGTCTAACACGCCTCCCTAACATAGCCCGACACGTCTAACCCTCTATCCGCTATCCCCCCTCACTATCCTAACAATAAAATATGTATTAACCCCCTAAACCGCCGCTCCCGGAGCCCGCCGCTACCTAATAAAGTTATTAACCCCTAAACCGCCGCCAGCTATATTAAATCTATTACCCCCTAAAGTGAGCCCCTAACACCGCCGCCATCTACCTTACCTACCCCCTAAAGTGAGCCCCTACCCCGCCGCTATCTATTTTAAAATTATTAACCCCTAATCTAATCCCCCTACCCCGCCGCCATCTATATTAAATTATTTAACCCCTAAAATACTAAACTATCCCTACCACTAAACCTAAGTCTATCCCTACAAATAGCCCTGAAAAGGGCTTTTTGCGTGGCATTGCCCCAAAGTAACAGCTCTTTTGCCAGCCCTTAAAAGGGCTTTTTGCGGGGCATGCCCCAAAGAATTCAGCTCTTTTGCCAGCCCTTAAAAGGGCTTTTGGCGGGGCTTTGTCACAAAGTAAACTGCTCTTTTGCCTACAATCTACATCCCCCTACACCGCGGCCACCTATAATAAATGTATTAAACCCTAATCTAATCCCCCTACACCGCCGCCAGCTATATTAACTATATTAACCCTAATTATATTAGGGTTAATATAGTTAATATAGTTATTATATTATATATATATATATATTAAGTATAATAACCCTATCTAACTCTAACATCCTAACTAAACTCTTATTAAAATAAATCTAATATTAATATTATTAATTAAAATATTCCTATTTAAATCTAAATACTTACCTATAAAATAAACACTAAGATAGCTACAATATAATTAATAATTACACTGTAGCTATGTTAGGGTTTATATTTATTTTACAGGTAAATTGTTAATTATTTTAACTAGGTATAATAGCTATTAAATAGTTATTACCTATTTAATAGCTACCTAGTTAAAATAATTACCCAATTACCTGTAAAATAAATCCTAACCTAAGTTGCAAATACACCTACACTATCAATAAATTAAATAAACTACAAATATCTATCTAAAAATACAATTAAATAAACTAAACTAAATTACAAAAAAAAAAAAACACTAAATTACAAAAAATAAAAAAAAAGATTACAAGATTTTTAAGCTAATTACACCTATTCTAAGCCCCCTAATAAAATAATAAACCCCCAAAATAAAAAAAATTCCCTACCCTATTCTAAATTAAAAATAGTTCAAAGCTCTTTTACCTTACCAGCCCTTAAAAGGGCCTTTTGTGGGGGCATGCCCCAAAGAAAACTGCTCTTTTGCCTGAAAAAAAAACACAATACCACCCCCCAACATTACAACCCACCACCCACATACCCCTAATCTAACCCAAACCCCCCTTAAATAAACCTAACACTACCCCCCTGAAGATCTCCCTACCTTGTATTCACCCCGCCGGGCAGAACTCTTCATCCGATCTGGGCGATGTCCAATCAAGCGGCAAAGAAGAATTCTTCATCCCGGTGATGTCTTTCTCCAAGCGTCAGCAAAGTCTTCTTCCATCGGGCAGCATCTTCCATTAAGCGGCATCTTCAATCTTCATTCTTCGCTCCTCCAACGCGGAGCATCCATCCCGGCCGACGACTGAACGACGAATGAGGTACCTTTAAATGACGTCATCCAAGATGGCGTCCGTCAAATTCCGATTGGCTGATAGGATTCTATCAGGCAATCGGAATTAAGGTAGAAAAATCTGATTGGCTGATTGAATCAGCCAATCAGATTCAAGTTCAATCTGATTGGCTGATTGGTTCAGGCAAAAGAGCTGATTGGTTAAGGCAAAAGAGCAGTTTTCTTTGGGGCATGCCCCCACAAAAGGCCCTTTTAAGGGCTGGTAAGGTAAAAGAGCTTTGAACTATTTTTAATTTAGAATAGGGTAGGGAATTTTTTTTTATTTTGGGGGTTTATTATTTTATTAGGGGGCTTAGAATAGGTGTAATTAGCTTAAAAATCTTGTAATCTTTTTTTTATTTTTTGTAATTTAGTGTTTGTTTGTTTTTGTAATTTAGTTTAGCTTATTTAATTGTATTTTTAGATAGATATTTGTAGTTTATTTAATTTATTGATAGTGTAGGTGTATTTGTAACTTAGGTTAGGATTTATTTTACAGGTAATTGGGTAATTATTTTAACTAGGTAGCTATTAAATAGGTAATAACTATTTAATAGCTATTATACCTAGTTAAAATAATTAACAATTTACCTGTAAAATAAATATAAACCCTAACATAGCTACAATGTAATTATTAATTATATTGTAGCTATGTTAGGGTTTATTTTATAGGTAAGTATTTAGATTTAAATAGGAATATTTTAGTTTATAATATAAATTAGATATATTTAATAAGAATTTAGTTAGGGGTGTTAGGGTTAGATAGAGTTAATATAGTTAATATAAATACTATAGTAACTATATTAACTATATTAACCCTAATATAATTAGGGTTAATATAGTTAATATATATAATGTAATAACTATATTAACTATAATATACTTAGGGTTAATATAGATAATATAGCTGGCGGCGGGGTAGGTAGATTAAATTAGGGGTTAATAATTTTAATATAGATGGCGGCGGTGTAAGGGGCTTATATTAATGGTTAATACCATTAATATAGGTGCGGCGGTGTAGGGAGGGCAGGTTATAGGGCAAAAGAGCTGTTAACTTTGGGGCAAAGCCCCGCAAAAGGCCCTTTTAAGGGTTGGTAATAGAGTTTATTACTTTATGGATATTAGATTAGGGGTTAATAATATTAATATAGCTGGCGGCGGTGTAAGGGGTCAGATTAGGGGATAGATCAGTTAGATGGTGGCGGTTTTAGGGGCTCACAGTATGGGATAGATCAGTTAGATGGTGGCGGTTTTAGGGGCTCACAGTAGGGGGTTAGTTTATGTAGATGGCGGCGGTTTAGGGGTTAAATACTTTATTAGGGATTGAGGCGGGTAGATAGACATTGCGCATGCGTTAGGTGTTAGGTTTTATTTAGCAGATCGCGGTTGACAGTTAGATAGACATTGCGCATGCGTTAGGTGTTAGGTTTTATTTAGCAGATCGCGGTTGACAGGTAGATAGACATTGCGCATGCGTTAGGTGTTAGGTTTATTTAGCAGCCAGTTTAGGGAGTTACGGGGCTCCAATACTCAGCGTAAGGCTTCTTACGGCTGCTTTTTGTGGCGAGGTGAAAATGGAGTAAGATTTCTCCATTTTCGCCACGTAAGTCCTTACGTTGTATATTGGATACCAAACTGCGCGGGTTTGGTATACCTGCCTATGGCCCAAAAAACTACGGGCGACGGCAGAAATATACCCGCGTAACTTCTAGGTTACGCCGTATATAGGATACCAAACCCGCACAAATATTGGCGTCGCCAGCTTTTGCGGGCGACGATTTTTAGCGGATCGACCCCCAAATACATATACTCTGTATATACACACACATAGAAGTTGCAAATATAACGTAATCATAGTAAAATATGTCCAATATATAAAATGTTGCTAGCAGGGGGTGTCAATCAACCTGATCGTATTCGATCGGGTTGATTTCTGTCCACGGCCTCAAAGGAGGCGTACCAGTTATGGAGCAGCAGTCTTTAGACTGAGCCTGAAGGGGCATCAAGCTCCATAAGACTGCACAGGCAACACATCCCTAGTCACTGTGAACCCCACAGCCCTGAATAGTTACACACAACTGTGCAGTTCAGTTCAAAGTATTCAGTGTGTTGCTGCTTGGTTAGAGGTTTCTGTTTGTTGTGTTAAAGTGATAGCAGTGCAACAAATAAAGGGGACTTTAACTCATAAATTATAAAATACTTCATGTAGAAAATGTATTTATTTGTTTGCAGCATTCGCCATGCTTAGAGCATTAGACCCCCCACAACAGAACACTATTTTGAACTGAGCTGATCTTAGCTAATAGCGTGCTAGCCATACAACATAATGCCAGCTGGCCCGCACAGCTATTGGCTTAGATCACCTCAGTGCAAAATAGAGTTCTGTCGTGGGCGGCCTGAGGCGCTCAGCGTGACAAACGCTGCAAAAAAATAAAGCAAATGTCAACATAAGTATTTTATACTTCATGGCTGAAAGTCCCCTTTATTTATTGCATTGGTAAATCCTAGCGTTTCACAAACACTAGGATTTACTATCACTTTAATATTTTTTTGTTGGAAATCATTTCAAAGAACTTTAAAATAAAGATTGATTTCTCATTACCAATTAGCCATACCTCCCTCACTCACAAAAATAAATAAATAAATGTGTATTAATGCATAGGGGTCTATCTATCAAGCTCCGAATGGAGCTTGATGCCCTGTGTTGCAGGCTCGCGAGAATCAGCAGTTATGAAGCAGTGGTCACAAAGACCGCTGCTCCATAACCTGTCCGCCTTCTCTAAACAGGCGGACAGACATTGCCGGAATTCAACCCGATCGAGTACGATCGGGTTGATTAACACTCCCCTGCTGGCAGCTGATTGGCCGCGAGTCTGCAGGGGGCGGCGTTGCACCAGCAGCTCTTAGAGTATACAGCAAATAAATAGCTCAGACTGTATGGTAATCTCATTGCTCTAAAACTAAAATTATTTTCAGTAATTTATAAAAGGATTAGTACAGAAACGAATACTAAGTTTTTAATTTTCTTTTACAGATGGTGAAGATGATAAGTTTATTGCCAAAGGTGAGAAAAGTATATGTTTAAAGATATGAGATGTTATCACATATTGTGCATCAGCATAGTTCAAATAAAGCAACATATATCTAGCATAAAATAAAACAATGTATAATAAGGATTATATTTTTCTAATTTTGAAAAACCGCTGGAAATATGGGAATATGTTTGAAGTATTTTTATATATATACATACAGTATGTTACAGGTAAAGTCAGATATCCGGGTAATCGATAAAACTGATGTTACCCCAGTGGCTGTGGGTAAAGCCCCATGTAAGATCATACATCGGGCTTTACCTGGGTAATCCTAGGATTACCCAAGAGCTTCTGGATAAAGCTATCTGCCTGCTTATAGTTAACCATAGCGCTCATAACAGTTACAGAACCTAATCTCTAACCACACATATATACGGTGCACTGTAATTCCCCCATCTTCACTATTTTTTTGGCCTCTGCCTGGGAGGTTCAAGGGGGCGCCCCGCTGATCCTCTGGTATCCACCAGAGTGAACCTTGGGGAATATAGGGTAGGAGTACCCGATATCTGACTTTACTAGCTAAATATATATATATATTTCTTCTTAAATGGAAAGAGTCCACAGCTGCATTCATTACTTTTGGGAATTAAGAACCTGGCTACCAGGAGGAGGCAAAGACACCCCAGCCAAAGGCTTAAATACTCCTCCCACTCCCCTCATCCCTCAGTCATTCTTTGCCTTTCATCCCAGGAGGTTGGCAGAGAAGTGTCAGAATTTTTAATTTTTGTTTTTGTCTCTTATGGAGGGTAGTACTCTTCGGCATGGGACAGGAGTTTTAAGTAGACCTGTCAGTCTCTCAGTGAGGGCTTGGATGAAAGTTAGAGTCCGGAGATGCAGGGAGAGTCTCTCTGTGAATCCATCCCGACTCATATTAACAGCTCCTTAACCCCTTAATGACCGGACCATTTTTCAATTTTCTTACCCTTAATGACAATGGCTATTTTTACATTTCTGCAATGTTTGCGTTTAGCTGTAATTTTCCTCTTACTCGTTTACTGTACCCACACATATTATATACCGTTTTTCTCGTCATTAAATGGACTTTATAAAGATACCATTATTTTCATCATATCTTATAATTTACTAAAAAAAATGATAAAATATGAGGAAAAAATGGAAAAAAACACACTTTTTCTAACTTTGACCCCCAAAATCTGTTACACATCTACAATCACCAAAAAACACCCATGCTAAATAGTTTATAAATTTTGTCCTGAGTTTAGAAATATCCAATGTTTACAGGTTCTTTGCTTTTTTTGCAATTTATGGGGCAATAAATACAAGTAGCACTATGCTATTTCCAAACCACTTTTTTTCAAAATTAGCACTAGTTACTTTGGAACCCTGATATCTGTCAGGAATACCTGAATATCCCTTGACATGTATATATTTTGTTTTAGAAGACATCCCAAAGTATTGATCTAGGCCCATTTTCGTATATTTCATGCCACCATTTCACCGCCAAATGCGATAACAAAAAAAAAAAAAAAGTTCACTTTTTCACAAATTTTGTCACAAACTTTAGGTTTCTCACTGAAATTATTTGCAAACAGCTTCTGCAATTATGGCACAAATGGTTGTAAATGCTTCTCTGGGATCCCCTTTTTCAGAAATAACAGACTTATATGGCTTTGTGGTTGCTTTTTGGTAATTAGAAGGCCGCTAAATGCCGCTGCGCACCACACGTGTTTTATGCCCAGGAGTGAAGGGGTTAATTAGGGAGCTTGTAGGGAGCTTGTAGGGTTAACATGGTATGGGCTTCAAGACTGACTTGTTCAGGAAAAGTACAGATAGAAATAGTTTACTCCATTATGAAAGTGAACATCCTCTACCCCTGGTGAAATCCCTCCCACACAGTCAAATGCTCAGGGTTAGAAGGATTGTGGATGATGCCGATAAGTCACAGATTAGACTTGAAGAGATGGGTGATAAGTTCATCCAGAGGGGATATCCACCCACATTGATCAAAGAGACCATTGATAATCTATCTGCCATAGATAGAGAAACGTTGTTTAGACCTAAACCCATACAGGATAAAAGCAAAAGAATGGTTTTTGTCTCAGGCTTTTGCAGACAGAGTCAATGCATTATGCGCATCATACGCAAGCATTGGGGCATTTTGCAAAACTGTGTTCCCAATGTTGAGGAGTTCTGCCAATACCCAATGCCAGCTTATAAGCGAAATAGAATCTTGAGAGATACTCTAGTGAGGGCAGATGTGGGTCCTGGCAGAACTCCTCAACAGGGATATATCACTAAGAAAAACTTGGGTTGTTTCCCTTGTTTGGGCTGCACTAATTGTGGATCTATCACCAAGAGTCCTTATTTTTCACACCCACTAACAGGACATAAATTCATGTATAAAGATTATTATACATGCAATACCAGCTATGTGATCTATATGATTAAATGTCCTTGTGGGCGGGCTTATGTAGGGGAGTCCACCAGACGGGTGGGCGACCGCATAACCGAACACAAGAGCAATATCAGGTGCAAGGTTACTACTGCTCCTGTGGCATATCATTTTCTGTCAGCTGGTCACAATATCAGTCAGCTTCGGTTCCAGGTTATCGACCACATCAAAATTCCTAGGCGTGGTGGTAATAGAATACAATTATTAAAACAACGTGAATCCTATTGGATTTTTAAGTTAGATACCCTGGAACCAAAGGGGATGAATAGAGAGATCAATTGGGCTGTTTTTCTATTGAGGTGACACTGAGGTTATGAGTTATCACTCTAGGCCTCTTTTTCATTTCTTCCTTTTCATCTCTTAGAAATATGGTAATCCATACCAAGTGGTAATAAAATGAAATTGGTGCGTACATCAAATCTGACTCCTCCATCTAAGTAATGCTTGTATGGCGGACATTGAAATATATTTTTCACCATCTGATTGTGTTCCATTGGGTATCCTGTATGCAAAGTTATAGAAAGTTAAAGAAAAAACCTTCATTAAATATCTAAACCCATGAGACATATACATTGAAAAGCAAGCTAACCCAGTTGTGCAAGAATTCCTTGCCTGCAATGCTTTACATTCATTTTTCATATTTTCAGTAAACAACCTAGTATATTATTCCTGTGAATTCTCTAAAAATATATAAAAAAAAAAAGCAAACTAACCCAATTGTGCAAAGCTTTCCTTGCCTTCAATGCTTTACATTAATTTTTCATATTTTTTTTCAGTGAACAAACTAGTATATTATTGCTGTGAACTCACTATGATATCTAAATATGCCTGAGGAGAATAAAAAAAAAAGGCAAACTAACCCAATTGTGCACAACTTTCCTTGCCTTCAATGCTTTACCTTAATTTTTCATATTTTCAGTGAACAAACTAGTATATTATTGCTGTGAACTCTCTATAGATGTCTAAATATGCCTAAAAAAAGAAAAGAAAAAACCTTCATTAAATATCTAAACACATAAGACATATACATTTAAAAGCAAGGTAACCTAAATGTGCAAGAATTCCTTGCCTGCAATGCTTTACATTCATTTTTTATATTTTCAGTAAACAACCTAGTATATTATTCCTGTGAATTCTCTAAAAATATCTAAATATGCAACACAAAAATAAAAAAGTTAATTTTCCTTAACCCTCCAGGGGAAAAAAAAGCATCACTGGAAGGTGATGGGCAGTCCAACAATCAAAAACTAGTTGGGCTTCATATCTCTGTCCAGGAATCTTTGGGCTTAATCCGGGGATTCAAAAACAAAAAAATCATTCCCCTCTCTGATTTTCAATATAACAGGATACATTAAGGAAAAGTTCTTCCCTTCCTTCACCAACCGTGTACAGATATGCGAGAATGCTTTCCTTTTGCTTGCAGTCTCATTTGAAAAATCTTCGGAAGATTAAAACTCTGCCTTCTTTATAGATGAGCAGGTGTGACTTTCTGTAGGCTCTCAAGATAGCCCATTTACTTTGAAAGCACAGATATTTCACCACCCCAGCTCTGGGTCTAGCTGGTCTTGTCTCAGAAGCTCCGATTATTCGTCCCACCCGATGGGCTCTTTCTTCCACAAACCTCGCTCCTCCTCCCTCTATTTCCAGTAGCGAAGGCAAAATTATTTCTGCAAAATGAATCAAATTTTCTGGTTTAACCTCTTCAGTTAGCCCAATTATCCTTAAATTGTTTTGTCTGCTTCTATCCTCCAATTCTTCAACTTTGGGTATTTAAGTTGTCTTCACAATATGAAATTCTTTGCTCCATTTCTGTGAGCCGCTTATTTTGCCTCTTCATCTCCTCCATAATTAAAGCCAATTTTATATTTATCTCTTCCATTTTAGGAAAGATTAATGCGGAAACTTGATTAGCAATAATATTGGCCTCACTTTCCTCACTTTTCTCTTCCAATAATGATGAGCCAGAAATATTGATATTTTTATTAGGTTTTGAAAGGGTGCGTGGGTCTGGCGCTAGTAAGCACACCTACAGCTCTCTACAAAAGGTTGCCTAGTCAACCTAAAGAAATGTATGCAAAAATGGGGGTAAGGAGTGAGCACCAAAGGCAGAGGTGATATGATCTATCGACTTTTATAGAAAGTCTAAATTAGAAAGTATATAAAATGGGAATATATTTATTACATAATCAATGATAGACAAATGAATAAAACAAAATGATTTACAAACATGGATCCATGTGTACAGAGATATAAAAACACTTTTAAGAACAAAAATATAAAAACAATTTCAAGAATACAGTATTGATATAAGAGACTGTAAAATCACAAATGCAGCATCGATGGTATCAGAATAGGGAGTATTTAGATATAGCGTGTTTGGTATTCCAACCAGATAAAGTTTATATTAAAAAGTCAGTAGCCAAATGTGAAAACAGTCCTGTGAATAAGTCCAAAATAACCAAATGTATAACTCTATGTCCTGAGTCAATTAGTGTTCGGATGTGCTGTAGAAAAATCTTAGTGCGATGAAATCCAAAAAATGAAAGAATAAATTAAATCCAAAAATTGACTAAGTGAAAAAATCTAAAAAATGTAAAAGTGTGTAAAAATGTAAAAAATGAAAAATATAAAAAATGAAGCACAAAAACGCAAAAACAATAATGTGTTGTGAAACAATTCCAATGTTAGATGGAGTGATACATCCTTAGTGGGAGTGATGTGATAAAGAGAACTTATAATAAATCCCAAAAAATGTGATAAAACTTGTGGAAAAATAAAGAAACAATACTAAGAACAATATAAAATACTGGTTTAGAGTATTAGAAAATATCTCACCCTTTATGTTGACGCGTTTTGGCCTGGGGTCAAGCCTTTATCAAGACTAATAAAATGATGAGATGGCAGTACCTTTATAGAGGTTCATATCAGGTTCTAATTGCTGTGTTTGGGCGCCAAAATTCCTCTACTAAGGACCGCCCCTATACTAGTGTTTCATGGGTATGGGCAACCTCTCAAACGTATGGGCAAATTTTGTGAAGTTCCTTTCAAAATATTTGTCTGATTCTAAGTGTGGAGTTTTCTTCCAGGTGTCTATCTAATTGTATATTTGTGTATTTACAACACATAAGAGTCTGCTCGATTCGTTAGAATGAATAAAATCTTAGCTTGTGTATGTTACCCCACCATCAGATGTAAACAGACGTCACTTCCGGTTTCGGATAGGTGACATCATTTATTTTTATGGTTTCGGTTCACCCGGATGTTTACAGCTGTCTTATTGCGGTTAGGGGAACAAGAAATTGGCGAAATCGTGATCGCTTACTAGAATCAATGAGCTTTTCGCATCTGACTGATAAAAAGGTTAATTGTCAAGATATATTGGGCAAAAATTGTTGAGATTGATCAAGAAAACACTTATGTAATAAAAACAGATATGTAATAACCACGGATGGTGTAATTAGAGCGTGATGTGATCACTGTGGGATCTTTTCTACTAAGTGGTTTTGTATTCAAAGTCTATATGTATTGGAAGGTCTGTTTGTAATAAAAAATCTGTATATAATAAAAACCTATGTATAATAAAGAATGATAGAAATGATAATAAATAATTACTAACATATTTGATTGTGCTCTATAATTTCTCTATATTGATGATGGTATTGAATAAATTATAATATTTAATAGTGAAGTCTAGGTGGGTACATCAATATTTTGTGGGCTTGAAACGGCACAAAAAGGACCATAAGATTACCGTCCTTATATAAGTAGGGGTCTTAAATCCCTTAGGAATAGCGTGTCATAAAAGGATTCAATACGGTTAAAAATAAATGGATTCAATACGGTTAAAAATACGGATAAAAATAACATAATTATGATTTATGAGGTGGATATCAATAAATGAACCGAACTTATTAAAAACATTCAAATTATGTACATACAGTTGTTACATAGTCAGTATAAAATCCAATATTTATAAAAACATTATAAAATAGGGGGAACTTTGATAAAAGATCTACCTATCTTTATAAAAACACCCTTTTGCTTAAAATAAGGAACATATGTCAGATACATAAACATGGTGAACAAAATCCGGAGCTGATAATAGACTTTTATTATTTTTCTGCTTCTATTGTAATTCTGTTATAGGTAGATTATAGTGTAGTGCATTGGAGTAGGCATACTACATTTTGGGGAGAGGAGAAACATATAATCCGAAAAGGAATCCATAGGTGTTAGACTAGAGTTGTAGTGGAATATTGTCCTCAAACTTAATATTAAACCTTCTATATGGCATGGAGATATTTCTGGAACATATTGGGATTCTTTTTTAGGACCCATAGTGTCCCTTTTCCAGTAGACAAGTAAGCCTGATATATAGGGACTGATAAAAATAAGATGGTATTGAGTAACTGGGGGTTGTAAGCCTACAGAGACTATCTATATGTGTGTTTCTGGACACATGATGGTGGAAAAAACTGTAAATGAACAGTTATAATACTGTGCCTATAAGGTCTCCTTGGGTGGTTGATCTACAACTTGTTTCCTTATTTGGATATATCTATATATAAAAAGGACTGAGTGTTTGGAATCTAGTTAGGGTAAATAAATAATGTAAAAGTTATAAAAATGCTAGATATCTAAAATTATTTCTTAAGTTGTAAAAGGTGTGAAAAGTCTTCTTTATTATTAAGCCCTTTGGGATACAGGCTGTCTAACGTGAATATCCATTTGGATTCTGAATAGAGTAGCTTTTGCTCGTGGTCTCCGCCCCTCCAATTTTTCTGGATTTTTTCAATCCCAAAGTATCTGAAGTCTTTAACGTTCCCACCATGTTTTTGTGTAAAGTGCCTGTAGAGTGCAGTGTCCACATTCTTCTTTTCTATACATAATATGTGTTCCCTCATTCTGTCTCTCAACATTCTAGAGGTCTGCCCTACATATTGTAGACCACAGGGACATTGGATTATGTAAATGACACTTCTATCTCCACATCTGATTAGGTTGTGGATGTTATGCTTCTCTTTTTTTTTGAGTTTGAGAAGAAATGATTAGTTTTCAAACCATTCTTACAGGACTTGCAACTTGGACACGGAAAAAAACCTCTAATGTCCTTACCCGATATGTCTTTCATATTATGTCTTTTCTGGCCCGGTACACTCGGGGCTATCATATTCTTCAAATTCTTCGTCTTCCTGTATATGAATTTGGGATGTCGAATTAGTTTTTCTCAGATGACATCATCCTCTTTGAGTAATACCCAGTGCCGTTTGATTATTTTTTCCATAATTTGCCTGTTTTCACAATAATCACTGATCATAGGGACATCTATGATGTCGTTTGAAATTTCTCTGTTGGATGGGATTTTATACTTCATCAGGTCTTTTCGGTCCACCCTCCTAACTTCTTCAATCTTCTTATTCAGCAGATTCTCTTCATAGCCCCTATCTAAGAAACGTTGTTTCAGAACTCCAGCTTGTTCTTCCCATTTAATTATATTCGAGCAGTTCTTCCTTATTCGGAGTAGTTGGCCTTTTGGGATATTTGATTTCCACATTTTGTGGTGGCAACTTAAATTATGTATATAATTGTTTGAATCAACCTCCTTGAAGAAGGTTGATGTCTCAATTTGCCCATTTTTGATTTCTATTCTCAGATCTAAAAAATCAATCTTACGGCTACTATATTCATAATTGAAATTCAAATTCATAGTGTTCATGTTCATTACATTGATCGTATGGAGGAGGTCATCCAGAGTTCCTCTCCAAATTATAAAAATATTGTCAATGTATCTCACATATAGGACCAGGTCCGCGCCGGCTGGGCAGGAATCCCAAAATATTCTTTCCCACTTGCCCATGTAGAGGTTTGCGTAGGTTCCCAATATGTTCCAGAAATATCTCCATGCCATATAGAAGGTTTAATATTAAGTTTGAGGACAATATGCCACTACAACTCTAGTCTAACACCTATGGATTCCTTTTCAGATTATATGTTTCTCCTCTCCACAAAATGTAGTATGCCTACGCCAATGCACTACACTATAATCTACCTATAACAGAATTACAATAGAAGCAGAAAAATAATATGTCTATTATCGGCTCCGGATTTCGTTCACCATGTTTATGTATCTGACATATGTTCCTTATTTTAAGCAAATGGGTGTTTTTATAAAGATAGGTAGATCTTTTATCAAAGTTCCCCCTATTTTATAATGTTTTTATAAATATTGGATTTTATACTGACTATGTAACAACTGTATGTACATAATTTGAATGTTTTTAATAAGTTCGGTTCATTTATTGATATCCACCTCATAAATCATAATTATGTTATTTTTATCCGTATTTTTAACCGTATTGAATCCATTTATTTTTAACCATATTGAATCCTTTTATGACATGCTATTCCTAAGGGATTTAAGACCCCTACTTATATAAGGATGGTAATCTTATGGTCCTTTTTGTGCCGTTTCAAGCCCACAACATATTGATGTACCCACCTAGACTTCATTATTAAATATTATAATTTATTTAATACCATCATCAATATAGAGAAATTATAGAGCACGATCAAATATGTTAGTAATTATTTATTATCATTTCTATCATTCTTTATTATACATAGGTTTTTATTATATACAGATTTTTTATTACAAACAGACCTTCCAATACATATAGACTTTGAATACAAAACCTCTTAGTAGAAAAGATCCCACAGTGATCACATCACGCTCTAATTACACCATCCGTGGTTATTACATATCTGTTTTTATTACATAAGTGTTTTCTTGATCAATCTCAACAATTTTTGCCCAATATAGCTTGACAATTAACCTTTTTATCAGTCAGATGCGAAAAGCTCATTGATTCTAGTAAGCGATCACGATTTCGCCAATTTCTTGTTCCCCTAACCGCAATAAGACAGCTGTAAACATCCGGGTGAACAGAAACCGGAAAAGGAAATGACGTCACCTATCCGAAACCGGAAGTGACGTCTGTTTACATCTGACGGTGGGGTAACATACACAAGCTAAGATTTTATTCATTCTAACGAATCGAGCAGACTCTTATGTGTTGTAAATACACAAATATACAATTAGATAGACACCTGGAAGAAAACTCCACACTTAGAATCAGACAAATATTTTGAAAGGAACTTCAAAAAATTTGCCCATACGTTTGAAAGGTTGCCCATACCCATGAAACACTAGTATAGGGGCGGTCCTTAGTAGAGGAATTTTGGCGCCCAAACACAGCAATTAGAACCTGATATGAACCTCTATAAAGGTACTGCCATCTCATCATTTTATTAGTCTTGATAAAGGCTTGACCCCAGGCCGAAACGCGTCAACATAAAGGGTGAGATATTTTCTAATACTCTAAACCAGTATTTTATATTGTTCTTAGTATTGTTTCTATATTTTCCCACAGGTTTTATCACATTTTTTGGGATTTATTATAAGTTCTCTTTATCACATCACTCCCACTAAGGATGTATCACTCCATCTAACATTGGAATTGTTTCACAACACATTATTGTTTTTGCGTTTTTGTGCTTCATTTTTTATATTTTTCATTTTTTACATTTTTACACACTTTTACATTTTTTACATTTTTTCACTTTGTCAATTTTTGGATTTAATTTATTCTTCATTTTTTGGATTTCATCGCACTAAGATTTTTCTACAGCACATCCGAACACTAATTGACTCAGGACATAGAGTTATACATTTGGTTATTTTGGACTTATTCACAGGACTGTTTTCACATTTGGCTACTGACTTTTTAATATAAACTTTATCTGGTTGGAATACCACACACGCTATATCTAAATACTCCCTATTCTGATACCATCGATGGTGCATTTGTGATTTTACCGTCTCTTATATCAATACTGTATTCTTGAAATTGTTTTTATATTTTTGTTCTTAAAAGTGTTTTTATATCTCTGTACACATGGATCCATGTTTGTAAATCATTTTGTTTTATTCATTTGTCTATCATTGATTATGTTATAAATATATTCCCATTTTATATACTTTCTAATTTAGACTTTCTATAAAAGTCGATAGATCATATCACCTCTGCCTTTGGCGCTCACTCCTTACCCCCATTTTTATTAGGTTTTCTTTCCCCTGTTTTTTGTTTTGGTGACATTTTCTGAGATTTCAGGTATTTATCCATCCGAAGCCTTTCCTTTATTGTTACACATATATCAGTTTGTCAACTTATTAGCTCTTTGAAGCAAATAGGGGAAGTTTTTGCTCTCAAACCTTATAATATGTTGCTTTATCTTTAAGAGGTAAAAAGATTCCAAAGTTTTAGGTGGGGAAGGGGCTTGCATTCATACCATCCGTCATAAACCAGCATAAACCTTTATACTTAAGAGGCAGAAAGTTCCAAAGCTGATTTTATTGTTAGCCTGGTTTAACAAAAATTCATATTTTCTTTCAGCAGTGAAAATGTTGCAGACCCAACCCCCATTAATTTTGTAGCAGCCACTCATACGCCCTTTTTTTTAACAAAATAATTACACTCTGAAAGTTCATACAGATGGGCCCAAAGCTAACCTCCTCTCCCTTTTGCCTTATTGTTTAAGAAATTCAAGGAGTTTTTCTACAACGGGGGGGGGGGGTAGATGTGTGCTTAAGCTTGTATCTTCAATTATACTTCTTAATGTCCAAATATTCTAGCTTAAATATCACAGACTTAGATATTCACTCTATTATCCTTAGAGTATTCACATGTCCCTCTATCATTCCTCAATTAGTGCATAGATGTAAACAGTCAGTTCAGGATTTTCAAATGCTGCTGTATTTTAAATGTTCATTTTTTTTTTCCCCTTCAAAACCGGGTACTACTGCAATCTCTTTACAATGTACCATTTGATAGTAGGAGGGAAGTATAAAGAAGAACAGTACCTTATTCCTTATGTTGTTAAATTTTTCCTTGTGTTGATCCTCTGTAGCTCAGGGCCTGCGTATCTAGGCTTAGGGGGAGGGTCTCACCTGTTGTTAGAATGGTGGTAGAATTTCTAAAGCAGACTCACCACCATGAGCCTATGCCGTTTCTCCTGGCTGTGGCTTGTACCCGGGTCATCCGGTTCGTCATATTGACGTCACTCTGCCGACCTGCAGACCCACTGTGCCTCCGTGGGTTTGTTGAAATGCAGCCTTGCTGCTAGACAGAGCTAGCTTCTTAGCTTCTGGTAGGTGCTCAATTCTCAGCCCCTTCCCTCTCTGCTTCCTGTGTGACGACACCACTATGCCACTCCCCCCATAGTGGGCATAGTTAATGAAAGACAAGGATTTTGAGTGATGGGTTATACGACTTGCCAGAAACACGGCCCTTCAAGCTCCACTCGGAGCTTGATAAATGGGCCTCAATGTGGATTATGATAGCCTTGGTGACTCTATAGTCCCAATTTTATTAAAGACACGAGACTCCTATTTTGCTTTACTTTAAAACTCCAGTAGTAATACAAGTACAGGAAAAAGAAACAAAGTATCTCTGCTCAAACTATTAGGTACATAGAGCATGACAAAAATCTAGCGCTGCGGAATCTATTGGCGCTCTACAAATAACCGATAATAATATAGCAGGACTCACAATACACTTCCTCTTTCTTTACTGCTCTCCAGCAAGAAAGGGGATGTAAACTTGACTCTTGTAGTTTATCTTGTAATTATTGACTGTTATTGTCTTCTTACCCCACTCATTCACTTTCCTGATCTAAGACCAGGACTCAGACATATCGATAAACCACAATACAGATTTCAGGAATGATGAGATGATGTTATTAAACCTACAATGGTAGCAATCTAACTTATGTATGAGTAGATATTTAGAATAGTGGCATAGTATAATCTAAAAGGTATTTAAAGATGCATACCATCTCTAATTGACCTCATAGATCAGATAACCCTAAATATATGAGGTATATTTATAATACCTCATACTGAGATGTGTGCTTACACCTAACCTTGCACTCTCAGTTGTGAATGGTATGATGTATCACTATAATACATACAGCGATAAGCCAAATGTACTTACATCAGAAGGATGGTAATCTGTATATTAATGCTTCACACCCATCATCATTTCATGACTATGTTATACACAAGGATTCCAAAATGTTAAAAAGGGAAAGTTATAATAAGATCCCTAGAGCCATCCCTAGAGCGCAGATGCTACGTGTTGTCAGGAACAATACTGATTCAGCCAATAAAGAAGCACAATTGGAGACAATGGCCGCTAAATTCATACAGAGGGGATATAATCCAAGCAATATCATGAGATGTCAATCTGAGGTCTCCCAGTTATCCCAAAGTGAAGTCCTGGAGAAGCAAGAATTAAATGTTAACCCACAGCAGGAAAAACTCAAAAGGATGATTTTTACAACATAATATACTCCTGATAAAAGAACAGTGGGATCTCATATGCGAGAGCATTGGTCCATTCTTGAATCTGATACATCTTTACCATTTAGAAAAAATGTACCACCTAAGGTGGGCTACAAAAAGGCACACTCACTAAGAGACAGACTGCTACTCACTGATCCAGTTCATTGTTATAAACCTGATGCATGGTTGACATATAAGAAAATGGGTTGCTTTAAATGTATGGGCTGTACTACTTTCAATTCTATGCTGCAAAGCGTAACATTTAGCCATCCACACAATAACCAGATCTGACACTACTTGACATGTACTACCACACATGTAGTTTACTTGTTATACTGCATTTTTGGTAAATTGTATGTCGGTAAGACTAGCGACACTATACGTGTCTAGAATGGCAAATCACTTGATCAGTACAGCCCTTAAAAATAAGACCAGCGATAAATACATTACATCCCTTAATATTGAATCAACAGATAGATTGGCACTGCTTTTTGTAATTAGCCAATCCATGATAATCCTGTATATAAAGTAACCCAACACCATTGCTGTAAATGCACATAATTTAAGATTGGATGTTTTAGCTTTCTTGATCATTATACCCACTTTGGTATCTAATATTATTAAAACTTTCCCTTTTTAGCATTTTGGAATCCTT
The DNA here is from genome assembly GCF_027579735.1 of Bombina bombina. NCBI lineage: Eukaryota > Metazoa > Chordata > Amphibia > Anura > Bombinatoridae > Bombina > Bombina bombina. The sequence goes on along the minus strand of NC_069506.1, from coordinate 176,692,951 downwards.
GTGTATAACATAGTAATGAAATGATGATGGTTGTGAAACATTAATATAAAGATCACCATCCTTCTGATGTAAGGACATTTGGCTTATCACTGTATGTAATACAGTGATACATCATATCATTCAAAACTGAGAGTTTAAGGTTAGGTGTAAGCACACATCTCAGTATGAGGTATGATATAATCACATTATATGGAACAAATATATTTAGGGCTATCTGAGCTATGAGGTCCATTTGAAATGGTATGCATCTTTAAATACCTTTTAGATTATACTATCCCACTATTCTGAATATCTACTCACACATAAGTTAGATTGATACCATTGTAGTTTGAGAGGGGGAAAAATTGCTATTTTATTATCACCATTTATGAACTGAACAGTAAATAATACAGGAATTAGGATATTAGTCAGGTGACATAACAAGTTATATTGTGTTTAATAACTTTATCATCTCATCGTTACTGAAATCTGTATTGTGGCTTATCGATATGTCTGAGTCCTGATTGGTTGTATCACTCAAAATCCTTGTCTTTCGTTAACTATGATGAACAGCAACCTTATTGGTTAATAGGAAGGAAAGGAAGGCTATCAGCCTCCTCCTCATGGTGTCTTCATTCATCGTGTGTGGCGCTAAATACATGAAACAGCGATTTTGTAGCTGTGACAAGTAAGTTCCTTTAGCATATTTTTGTTTTCTATATATCACAGATGCACTGTGAAAACCACTATAAAATGACTCCCCTAATAGATGAGATCTGTATAAAACATGCTATTGTAATGCTCACTTAAAGGGACATTCCAGATAAAATTGGAATCCACATGGATGAATATCTGTTTTGAATAGAAGCATTTTTATAATATACATGGATCAGCAAAAATGCTTCTAATAAAAGCTGTAAGTATATTTTTAAGTATGCACCATGCACCAGCATTTTTAACACAGCACTTGCACAGAGAGCCTAAGGTGCTGGTACCATCTGGTAATGACTCAATTTGTTAATTGCTGAGATTATACAAGCCCCACTGATGCTTTAAACAGCTTCAGTATTTCAAATGCTGGCGCACTGAGAATATCTAGCTATGCGTCACATGCACGTGCAGAGAAAAATGTTAATACTAAAACAGTGATAACTTTTACTAGGAGCATTTTTGCCAATACATGTATATTGCAAATATGTTTATATTTATAGATGCAATTAATCTATGTGCATTTAAATTTTGAACGGAATGTCCCTTTAAGTCTCAGTAAGTAGTATATTGGATTATTAATAGGTTGATGATACTGGACTGTTGTAAATTATGAGAATATTATTTTATGTATAGCATGAACATTCTAATATACATATAGGTATGTTTCCATGGTGATAATGGTCATGAGACTTTTTATAAAGTTTCCTTGAATATAGATGATAATCTTTATGTTTTATATTTGGCTCATATTTTAATGAATGTGATCATTTGTTTAACTATTCACCTATACTGCCTTGTTATTAATATGTATATTTTAAACATGTAAGACAATTGTTTATTGTTAACGATGCTATAAGATGACATTATCATTATTATACACTCTGATTGGCTAGTTTGAATTTTGTTGTATCGTATCATTGTCACTTTGTCACAATTTTTTTGTGCACATTAAAACCTATATATAATTATATATATATTTATATATATATATATATATATATATATATATATATATATATATATATATATATATATATATATATATAGTATATACTGTACGCGTCAGGTGTCTATCTGTACTTACACCTGTCATTTGGCCATTTGGCTGAATAAAAGATACTAATTTACTTCAAGTTTGTTGTCTTCGGGTCTCCTACTTTCTTTCCCCCTGGTGGGATTTACCTTCTATAAATATATATATATACATATATAGTGTGTATACATATATAGATAGATAGATAGATAGATATAATATGTTTAAAAGCTATTTCTATAACATCCTAACCCTTTATTATTAATAAACATGCTGATGATATGTTGTCTTTAATGTGTGTTTAATTCAAACAGGAATTGAGCATATTAACTGAGATATGAAGCATATGTCTATGTGGGATTGGAAGACAAAAAAAGACAAATCCAGCATGGGCTTTCAATAGGATAGAGATGCTGGAAACCTTTGTTTGATTTCTTGTACAAAAAAAGTGATTCATGGCGTTTTTCTAATTGATTGAAAGGGACAATAATTGTTAAAAAATAAAGAAAGAAAAATGTAATCCATTAAAAGCATCTAAGTGTACTAAACCTATAGCTGAAAGTTAGGCATTCATTTATATTTCTTCTAGTGTCCATTTATATCCAGACCATCAGTTCCCCTTTATCAGATTTTTTTTTTTTTTTAAGGAAAAGGGTTGTACAGCCAATCAAATGCCATACTACCTGATCCAAAGATTCTTACCAGAGCAGTCAGTTACAGAGTCTATGGCCCCTATTTATCAAAGGTCTTGCGGACCTGATCCGACAGTGCGGATCAGGTCAGCAAGACCTCGCTGAATGCGAAGAGCAATACGCTCTCCGTATTCAGCATTGCACCAGCAGCTCACAAGAGGCTGGGCCAATGGGCCGCCAGCAGGGAGCTGTCAATCAACCCGATCGTACTCGATCGGGTTGATTTCCGGCGATTCCTGTCCGCCTGCTCAGAGCAGGCAGACAGGGTTATGGAGCAGCGGTCTTTAGACCGCTGCTTCATATCTTGTGTTTCTGGTGAGTCTGAAGACTCGCCAGAAACAAGGGCCCACAAGCTCCGTACGGAGCTTGATAAATGGGCCCCTATGTATCCTGTGAAAGAACTTAAGTGTGAGGAACTTAACTCAGGGAGCTCCACTCCCGGTCCGTCTCCCTGATCTCAGTGAACGCAGAGAATGATTGCTTACCACGTGCAATGTGGAGACTCACCTCCTTCTGCAACTGCCTCTAGGTGCGTGCGGCCACATGCTGCCGAGATTTAAAGGGGCCATGTCTTAATTACTAGAACTCCCACCTGGAGGATTCAGGTGTGGGAGTTCCTATTAAAAGCTCACTCAGCCCATCGCTTATTGTGTACCCTTCCTTTTTCCTGGTTCCTGAAAGCCAAAGCATACTTACCTGATATCTGTGTATGCTCACCTTGTACCAGAGACCATGCATAGCTACCTTGTACCAGTATATGCTCTCCTAGTTCCTGAAATCAAAGCATACTTACCTGATACCTGTGTATGCTCACCTTGTTAAAGAGACCAAGCATATTTACCTGCTACCTGTGTATGTTCACCTTGTTATAGAGACTAAGGGGTCTTTTTATCAAAGCGTCAATTGAAAATATGCTTGAATTCCTTGTCGTATTTGTTGCGAGATTGATCCACCGTAGTTATCAAAGCGTCAAGATCGGCAAATGTTGAAATTTGTGACATAAAGTACGATACCGCTATCTCAATCCGACGCAGATCAATGCTTGAGTCATTACAGATGTTTCGAATTCAAATTCGACTCTATTTGACCCTTTTCCCAATTTATCAAACATTTAACAGGTACGCTCGCGTCTATTCCAACGCATTGTACCTAGTTTTCAATCCGCCACCTTTGAAGTTGTGGATGCCATAGAACTCAATGGGAGTCTGAAAACACAGAAAGCTTATGTTCGATGCTACAAGAGAATGAAGTATATTACATTATTACATAATAAAAGTAAATTAGAAACTTTATTAAAATTGTATACCCTTTCTAAATCAAACAATATTATTGCGCCACATTTGGTGCACTAGTAGTAGATATAGGGATAAAAATTAAAAATACATTACTACTTATGGATTATGCTACAAATTTGTCTCTCATTACAAGGGGACAATATTTCTACAAATTTGTTGAAAAGTTTTGCCCCAAACTTGTTGCACTAATAGATATAGAGATACAAATGAAATACACAACATAATATAGCTAACTTCCTTTTTTTTGTGAAAAATCTATGTGCACCATGTTTACGCCATGTAATACAAGTCCCACTCTCCACTTCGCACCAATTTTGACTCATCACTTTTCGCACCATTATGACGCAAACTCCTAAACAACCCACACACTAGTGAATTTTTCAACCACTTTTGATTGGAATTTGCATAAACACATGATTTATGACATCAGTCAATCTGATTCAAATATACATTTTAAACTATCACTAACAAATCAAAATGCTCGATACTTGTGTCATTGATCACTCATCGGAACTTGTAAGTGCCATTTTTTACATTGTGTATTATACTTTGAAAGTATGTATACTGTATGCGAAATTAGTATTAAAGATAAACATTGATGCTGACATTAGGACACACAGTGTAATATTTTAGACAAGGATTTTAAAATTCGAATTGATGTTTGATTCAAAATAATCTTAAACTGATAGCTCAAAGAAATAGCCCACCTAACATTAAACGGTCATAATTTAGATACAGCAGAAATTAAAATCACCTCTTTACTGTCATGCTATTTTCAGTGTATTTCTTCCTTCTCTTGAATTTCTTTTTCAGTAAGAAATGTCATCTTATATGCCAGCCCATTTTCTAACACCTGTGAAGGGGTGGTTTTTAAAACTAGATTGCAATCAGGAGGGGTTACACAGGTACAGAGAGAAAACTGGCCCAGCTCTTTAAATATCCATTGATTGCAAATAAATACATATGATACTCTGATTACATGTTATCTATGCAATTATTCCTGCTCAGAATAATAATACATTTACACTATATACATATAGTGGTATAAATAAACACAGAGATATGAAAGACAACATTGTTTAGAAAAAAAAAAAGGAATTTAGGGACATGTAAATATGTTTGCAAAAGATTTCTGACATAACACACACACACACACACACACACACACACATATATATATATATATATATATATATATATATATATATATATATATATATATATATATATATACAAGTATGTGCAAAGATATATGTACAAATTCTAGCATTATTAATCATTTATAAAAAAAAAATATGAGATAAAAGCATAACATGACTTCTAGAAATACAAATACACATTAATTTATGTGAAAGTATCATATAACATATTTTTTTGTATAACAAATTTAAAAATAACTTTCTATGAGATATTGTTTGTTGAGGTATAAATGTAGCTATTTCTTGAACATTAACAGTTGAAAAATAAAAGATTAACTTTAGAGAAATGTGCTTGTTCATGGACAGAAATGAAATGGTATAAATAAAGTTGGGAAAAACCTGAATAACCGCGACATCGATGACTGTTAGTTAACACCAGTCTGATACTCTTCGCACCGTACTTGATGCACGTGTTTTTGATGTTTTTTTTGCTAAATAAGGGTATTGTATTAAGATCCGCATCAGCGATGTCTGGCGAGCGTATTGACGCCTGCGAATGCACTGAGATTGGCGCTTTGATAAATAGACCCCTAAGCATACTTACCTTGTACCTGCGTATTCTCACCCTGTTCCAGAGACCAAGCACACTTACCTGGTCCCTGTGTATGCTAACCTGGTTCCTGAAAGCCAAGTAGTCTTGCCTGGTACCTGTGTATGCTCACCTTGTTCCAAAGACCAAGCATACTTACCTTGCACCTGTGTATGCTCACCTGGTTCCTGAAAGCCAAGCAGTCTTGCCTGATACCTGTGCATGCTCACATTGTTCTTGAAGCAGTGCCTGCAAGGTATCCTGTGCCTGCTAAGAATCTTGTCTACTATACCAGTTACAGCTGTCCCTGTTGTAAATGTTGGCAAATTTGCAAACCAAACAATGGCATAGAGTAAAAAAAAAACATTGTGGCCTCTAATGTGAAAATGTTAGATACCCTTGGTATACACATAATAAATAATATAAGTAATTTATTTATATATATATATATATATATATATATATATATTGTTCAGCCATTACTTCCTGTTTCACAGGGGTATAAATTTGAGGCAACACATATGTCTCAATGCACTGTGAAGAGGATGGTTTCTCCAAGGATCACAGCTGGAGAATTGCAGAAGTTGCGACTTGGGGTCAGAAAGTCTCCAAAACTACAGTCCAACATCACCTACATCACAACAAGTTGTATGGAAGGGTTTCAAGAAAAAAGCCTCTACTCTCATCCAAAAACAAATTCAAGCATCTTCAGTTTGCCAGACACTACTGGAACTTCAAATGGGATCGGGTTCTATGGTCAGATGAAACCAAATAGAGCTTTTTGGCAATGCACACCAGAGGTGGGGTTGGCGCACACAGTGTGGCAGCCATATGGAAAAGTACCTCATGCCCACGGTTAAATATGGTGGTTGCTCTTTAATGTTTTTAAGGCTGTTTTTTCTGCTAGAGGACCTGTACATTTTGTTAGGATACATGGCATCATGGACTCTATCAAATATCAACATATAGTAAATGAACACCTGACTGCCTCTTCCAGAAAGCTTAAAATGGGCCATTGTTGGATCTTCCAGCAGGACAATTATCAAAAAGTAACATCAAAATCAACACAAAAATGATTTACTGAACAAAAAATCAAGATCCTGCTATGGCCATCCCAGTCCCCTGACTTGAACCCCATAGAAAACATGTGGGGTGAATAAGAAAGTCCACCAACATCAACCTTGAAATTTATAGGATCTGGAGAGATTCTGTATGGAGGAATGGTCTCAGATCCGTTACATGTATTCTCCAACCTCATCAGGCATTATAGAAGAAGACTCAGAGCTGTTATTTTGGCAATGGGAGGTAGCAGAATGTATTGACTAAAAGGGTGCCAATAATTGTGCCACACATAGATTTTATTTTATTTTTGGATAAACCTGTGTTGTATTTGCTATTGTTTGATATCCATGAGAGAAGAGTATTTTGTGTATTTTTTGTACAAAAGATCAAAAGGTTAAATAATAAAGACAATTATTCACAGCCTTCTTTGCTCATATTTACCAAGGGTGGAAATATTGGGAGAGAGAGAGAGAGAGAGAGAGAGACAGAGACAGAGAGACAGTGACAGAGATAGAGAGAGAGAGAGACAGAGAGAGAGAGAAAGAGAGAAAGAAAGAAAGAATATTTTCTTCTATGTGACAAACATTTGAATGTAAACATGAATAACTTATCTTGGGTTGAGCACACTTGGACTAACACGTTGGATTTGAGCACAAGCGATAAGTGTTAGGTTTTTCAGCAGTGCTGAAAATTCAGTTAGAGGCCTTTCCAGTAAAGTCTAGGGGGAGAAGAAGTCAAAGTTAGCGTGTGATAACCCACGTGCATTAAAAGTTTACTTCTAGCAGTGTCTACGCTCATGCAAAAGTGCAAAATAGTGCAGAACTTGTAATCTACCCAGATGTGGGCACAAACAATAATAACAATTTAAGAAGCATTTATTATCACCCCTATCAGTATGTTCTTGATTGGAAAGTCATTATTATGGTTTAACAAATGGCTCATAAGGAATTTTACTCTAGAAAGGTCTATAATTACTTTATCATTAGGAACCATTGTTTCACTTACCAACACTTTCACACAATAGAGCACATTTTACCTAGGTAGAACTTTGTTTTTGTCACCATAATATTGCTTTTGACAGCCTCCTACATTCTTTAAGAGCCCACTCCAGCCCCCGCCCCAGCTTCATGAGCATCACCAGTCTCTCCTGCATCATTATTTCCTGTCATATTGGGCACCTACTGCAGTGGACGTTACTCACCTTTCAATTGGCGAAGAGCTGGAGAGAATGGAAAGGCCTCTAACTGAATTGTCCCCACTGTTATTTTATTGTTCTTGTTTGTTTGTGCCTTAATTTATTTTTGGCTTTTTGAATCTTGCCTTGATTGGTTTATAACCCTCATGTAAAGTCTTTCTGATGCCTTTAAGAAAAATCTAATTTGCTAGACATTTGTTTTAGAGAATATATAGTCTGCATACAGACATCAATAATATGTACCTATTTTTTGTTTTATAGATTATCTAATTCCTGTTATTGCTGCAGTTTGCTCCATACTACTATTGATCTTTGTAGGGGTCATAGTTTTCTACATAGTCAGAAAATCTAGTAAGTATGGCTTATGTCTTCATTACTAATCTTTTGTTGCCAACTTCTACTTATGGAGCAGGGCCCCATTCTGCCTTCCATGTCCTTTCTTTATTTGTTGTTTCCCATGTATGATGCCACGAAATCTGTTAGCCCATTACAAATAAAGTTAACATTAATAATAATCTAATGCAAGCACCGCTTTCACTCTACCAGTGCAATAGCTATATTTTATTTAATAGCCTAATAACTGATAAATTATTTATGAACTAGAAGATTAATGAAAAGGGATGTCTTTTTTTCTCTCTGCAGATAGAGCTAAAGAAAAATTGCATTGCAGGTATGTGTGTCCACTTTTCCGCTTCTTGGCATTTTAAATTATTGCCTGTTTTTCTAGCAAATATAAATTGTAATACACAACCAGTCCCCTGTCACCTTCCTGTCTTAAAGGGATAGTCTAGTCAAAATTAAATTTTAAGCAACTTTCTAATTTACTCCTATTATCAATTTTTCTTTGTTCTCTTGGTATCTTTATTTGAATGTAAGCTTAGGAGCCGGCCCATTATTGGTTCAGCACCTGGGTAGCACTTGCTGATTGGTGGCTACATTTAGACACCAATCAAAAAGCGCTACCCAGATGCTGAACCAAAAATGGGCCAGGTCCTATGCTTACATTCCTGCTTTTTTCAAATAACGATACCAAGAGAATGAAGAAATATTAATAATAGGAGTAAATTAGAAAGCTGCTTAAAATTGCATGTTCTATCTGAAACATGAAAGTTTAATTTTGACTAGACAATTCCTTTAATAATTTTCAACATTTTGAACTTTAAAGGGACAGTAAACCTTAAAAATAATGTTATATAATTCTGCACATAGTGCAGAATTATATAACATTATTTAAGTGCTATAGTTATAAATGCCTTTTTTCCCTTTTAATATTTGAAAAATATGGTGCTTTTACAGACCTGCTCTCTGCTCTCTGCTGAGCGGGTCTGTTTTTTTTACTCAGCGCATCGGGCCAGCTGTATAGTCACAGCCCGGCCCGACCGCGCCATAAGACTAAGTGCAGCTCGCTCCTGCTCTGTCTGACAGCAGGAGCGAGCTTCACTTAATGTTATGGCGCGGTCGGGCCGGGCTGTGACTATACAGCTGGCCCGATGTGCTGAGGAAAAAAAACAGACCCGCTCAGCAGAGAGCAGAGAGCGGGTCTGTAAAAGCTCCATATTTTTCAAATATTAAAAGGGAAAAAAGGCATTTATAACTATAGCACTTAAATAATGTTATATAATTCTGCACTATGTGCAGAATTATATAACATTATTTTTTACGTTTACTGTCCCTTTAACTACAAAGGTGTAGTTGTGTGGTCTAGGCCTGTGGTTTGACAGCCTGTAGCAGAGCTGGTTTGGTCTGTGGCTCTGGCTGTGTGGTTTCTCGGGGAAGTCAGTACATATTTGCACAGGTTTTAAATGTCCACAGTTTCTCTTTGTAAAAAAAAAATACATAAATAGGGTGATGAGAGGGACAGTGGCACAGAGCTACAACTTTGTGCATTTTGTATAAACCTCATGGCTCAACTCAAATACATTTCCACCTATTGTGAATGGCTTGTATCCTTATATTATACATAATGTAGCAAACATAAAGTACTGGACATAACATAAATATTGTGATCACCAAGACCTGGGGTCAAGGATAAATTACTCATACGCAAAATAGTTTTTTTAAGCTAATAAATCAATGTTAAATTAAATTGGAACATACAATATTTGATGATTTAACAAGATGATCAAATTAATATGGTGAAAAACAATTGTTAGAGTATCCAAACCCAAAAAATATATGCACAAATTCAAGAAGGCACTCTGGGTTTTAATCCAAACAATCTTTACTTGTATAAATATTTACAGGGTTGCCCCCATCTTCAGACACAATCTAAAGCATCCACTTAACACCAACATATATGTGCTCCCCCAGATTTCAATGCCACCAGATATGCCCACATCCGGAATATTCACAATGTCCAGTCAGCACAACTACACATGCGCAGATGGTGTCATGGAGGTCCATAGGGGCCAACTGTTTAAAAAAAGCAAAGTATAAATACATACAGTATATACATAATAACAGCTCCCTACAAAATGTCACATCATAAACATCCAAAACAGCTTATTTGGCAGGCAACATTGTATCCTTCATCATTTTTCATAACCTACTATAAATAACAGTGGAACTCTAACTGGGTATTTAAACCTTTGGGTACTAACATGTTTAATAGGTAGATCCATTTAGTCTCTCTCTGCGAGTAAATAGATCTACCTATTAGACACAATTAAGATGTGGTGGACACCGCAGAGTATCCAGATGTGGGAAGATGGGTTGGCACGGGAATCTGGGGGAGCACATATATAATGGTGGTAAGTGGATGTTTTAGATTGTGTCTAAAGATGGGGGCAACCCCAAAAATGTTTTTTACAAGTAGATATTATTTGTATTAAAACTGAAGAGTGCCTTCTTGAGTTAGTGCAAATGTGAGAAGTTGAGGTGCACCCCAGATGCTGGAAAAATTTAGTGCTGAGTCCTTTGTGTGTTCGTACATAGATATATATCACATAAAATTGTTAAAATGAACTGGTATTTTATATATATAAGGCTTGTCTCACTTAAGGCTTATGGACAATGTGACTGTACAATGTATTTTATTCAGCCCTCCCTTTCTTCAAATTAAAAGGGATTAGAGTTAGGCTTACAGATAGGGTTAGGGATTGGGAATAGGATTACTGCTAGGGATTAGGGATTGAGGATAGAGTTGGAGATAGGGCTAAGGATTGGATTTAGAGTTAAGGTTTACACCATGTATATGTGAATGAGATGCACCCATTAATAACCATTATTAGCATCTGAAGAGTTAACAGAAGCTTGCACCCTCTAGCAGTAAGGTTGTTCAAGACTTTGCTGCCCAGCCAACATTGCTGCAACCACGTTATGGCTATAGCTGCACAGTGGCTGTGACATTTTAGCAGTCAAGGAACATTCCCAACAACAAGTAGGTTTAAAAGGCAAAAGATGAGGAAAGACATTATTGGCACTTCTGTAACCTAAAACAGTGTTAAGTATCTGTTTAAAGACACTGCTCACTATAAGTTTGTAGATACATAGAGGCCTATTTATCAAAGGTCTGTCGGACCTGATCCAACAGTGCGGATCAGGTCCGACAGACCTCGCTGAATGCGGAGAGCAATATTCTCTCCGTATTCAGCATTGCACCAGCAGCTCTTGTGAGCTGCTGGTGCAACGCCGCCCCCTGCAGATTCGCGGGCAATCGGCCGCCAGCAGGGGGGTGTCAATCAACCCGATCGTACTCGATCGGGTTGAATTGTGGCGACCCGATCGTACTTCATCGGGTTGAATTGTGGTGATCTCTGTCCGCCTGCTCAGAGCAGGCGGACAGCGTTATGGAGCAGCGGGCTTTAGACCGCTGCTTCATAACTGCTGTTTCTGGCGAGTCTGCAGGCTCGCCAGAAACACGGGCCCTCAAACTCCATTCAGAGCTTGATAAATAGGCCTCAGTAAGTATATATTTCTTGGTAGATCAGCAGTATTTCTAAAGTATGCTCAGAAGAAATCTGAGTAAAAAAATGCCAGTAAAGCCTCTCAGTTGAAAAAGTTTGACACCCTTCACAGAAATCCTAAATCCTTTAAAAACTACCACTGTAAGTGTTCTCATCATTTTGCGTGTGTTTTGCTTAGTATAATCATAAAACTGTGTATTTAAAAAAGTGTCACTAAAAATGTACTTCCAAACTGTTAAGAATAACAATGGACTAAATAAGAATTTTAGAACCATGATGACTGGACCTTTCTTGATTGAAAACATTGGATATAAATCAAGCACAGAAATGCAAGCGGTATGGAATACTTGTATCATTTGCATTTATGCATTTTACAGATTTATCATGGATGTTAAAATATAATGAGCATCGCACTACAGTATTCATGTCGACTAACATGAATAAAAAAATTTCCATTAAATAAAACCTTTCTTTGAGGGCCCACACTAAAATTGTTAATGTTTGACAAGGCTTAAAGGGACAGTCAAATCCAAAAAAAACTTTCATGTTTCAAATAGGGCATGCAATTTTAAACAACTTTCCAATTTACTTTTATCAACAATTTTGCTTTGTTCTTTTGGTATTCTTAGTTAAAAGCTAGACCTAGGAAGGCTCATATGATAATTTCTAAGCCCTTGAAGGCCGCCTCTAATCACATGCTTTGTATTTGCTTTTCACAGCAGGGGAGAGCTAGTTAAGGTAAACCCTATAGATAACATTGTGAGCACGCCCGTGGATTGTGGCAGACACTGCACTAATTGGCTAAAATGAAAGTCAATAGATAACAAATAAAATGTCATGTGATCAGGGGTTTGTCAGAAGATGCTTAGATACAAGTTAATCACAGAGGTAAAAAGTGTATTATTATAACTGTGTTGGTTTTGCAAAACTGGGGAATGGGTAATAAAGGGATTATCTATCTTTTAAAAGAACAAAAATTCTGGTGTTGACTGTCCCTTTAAGAATAAAATCCAAAGGTACACCCTTTACCCCTTGCCTGCCCAGATCCTTGTCATATACCTTGTCTCCTTAACCATTTTGTTTCACATTTATTAAGCCTTAATCCACCTCTATGCATATATTTCTGTAGCATTTTATTTGTGTTTGAATGCACAATGGCAAGCATTAATACTTGAAAGAAGAATTCCCTTTGTTAGGGGGGATTGGTGATGGGAACAGGTTTTGGCTCTTAAAGAGAAGTTCCCTACAGGATAAGCCTATGTATCTCAGTAGGGCAGTGCCTGATTCCGGTATATACAAGGTAATATTAAATTAAGAAAAAGAGGTATCGTGTGGCACACTTATTTTGAGAGCCTAAATAACTATATCATAGGTTAGCATGAAAAATATTTGGTGATTAAAATATAACTTTTATTGAAACAAATATAAAAAAACCAAGATAAAAAAATGAACCTAATATAAGAGCATAAATGTAGCTGAAGTATGTATGAATGACCATTTGAATTAAAGTGTAATTTCCCTGTGCAGTTATACCATACTTTGGGACTTAGGGAACACCCTGTCTCCTAGGATATTGTAAACAAAATTATTTATTTATTGGGGTATTTGCACTTAAACACCTATTGAGGTGACATCATTGGGTCTGACCAGTTAAAAGCTACATTAGATATAGAGTGATACATGTGTGTGATATATCCAGCTAAAAAATCAGGGTTAGTTCCAAAAGAAACTACCCTGTGGTGGAGGTAATTGTGGACTTGCTTCTTTTGTGCACAAAGACAATGGGAATGATGTTTCCCACAGATAGAAATAGTGTTGTTCACAATTATGTAAATACAGTAACCCTGGTGTGCAGTAAATATATGTCAAAGTAGTAAAAATAATGTTATCAGTGTTATGTTTAAGCACTAATGGTGTTTGGACAGTGCTTGAGCCAGAAAAACTGGCTAACTCATATTATCACAACAAAGATTTGGTTCATATAAGGGTGTTACCAGGATTATCTGCTAGTTAGTTAAATACTATGGTTGCCAGGGACACAATGTAAATTGGTTCAGATATTGGGTTGTTAACCGTAACTTAGATGATTAGGAGTATACAGTGGACATTAACCAGCTACTATTACCCAACCACTGGAATTACTATTATTCTACTGTTACATATAGCGGTGCAAAAAGCACATAACAATCAAGTCTAGGGTTGTTAGGTAATGTACCGTAGTGTCAAGAGTACATAGTACTATGTATAAAACCACTGCAGTAAATTTCTATCAGTTGCTAAGTTAAGCGGTGCGTACAGCACATTAAGGCCTAGATTTAGAGTTTTGCGGCCAAAGGGGTGCGTTAGCTACGCATGCTTTTTTCTGGCCGCACCTTTTAAATACCTCTGGTATTGAGAGTTCACAGAATGGCTGCATTAGGCTCCAAAAAAGGAGCGTAGAGCATATTTACCGCAACTTCAACTCTCGATACCAGCGGTGCTTACGGACGCGGCCAGCTTCAAAAACGTGCTCGTGCACGATTCCCCCATAGAAAACAATGGGGCTGTTTGAGCTGAAAAAAAACCTAACACCTGCAAAAAAGCCGCGTTCAGCTCCTAACGCAGCCCCATTGTTTGCTATGGGGAAACATTTCCTACGTCTGCACCTAACACTCTAACATGTACCCCGAGTCTAAACACCCCTAATCTTACACTTATTAACCCCTATTCTGCCGCCCCCGCTATCGCTGACACCTGCATATTTTTTTTAACCCCTAATCTGCCGCTCCGTAAACCGCCGCTACTTACATTATCCCTATGTACCCCTAATCTGCTGCCCCTAACACCGCCGACCCCTATATTATATTTATCAACCCCTAATCTGCCCCCCACAACATCGCCTCCACCTGCCTACACTTATTAACCCCTAATCTGCCGAGCGGACCGCACCGCTATTATAATAAAGTTATTAAACCCTAATCCGCCTCACTCCCGCCTCAATAACCCTATAATAAATAGTATTAACCCCTAATCTGCCCTCCCTAACATCGCCGACACCTAACTTCAAACATTAACCCCTAATCTGCCGACTAGAGCTCACCGCTATTCTAATAAATGTATTAACCCCTAAAGCTAAGTCTAACCCTAACACTAACACCCCCCTAAGTTAAATATAATTTAAATCTAGCGAAATAAATTAACTCTTATTAAATAAATTATTCCTATTTAAAGCTAAATACTTACCTGTAAAATAAACCCTAATATAGCTACAATATAAATTATAATTATATTATAGCTATTTTAGGATTTATATTTATTTTACAGGTAACTTTGTATTTATTTTAACCAGGTACAATAGCTATTAAATAGTTAAGAACTATTTAATAGCTAAAATAGTTAAAATAATTACAAAATTACCTGTAAAATAAATCCTAACCTAAGTTACAATTAAACCTAACACTACACTATCAATAAATTAATTAAATACAATACCTACAAATAAATACAATGAAATAAACTAACTAAAGTACAAAAAATAAAAAAGAACTAAGTTACAAAAAATAAAAAAATATTTACAAACATTAGAAAAATATTACAACAATTTTAAACTAATTACACCTACTCTAAGCCCCCTAATAAAATAAAAAAATGCCCTACCCTATTCTAAATTAAAAAAGTTCAAAGCTCTTTTACCTTACCAGCCCTGAACAGGGCCCTTTGCGGGGCATGCCCCAAGAAATTCAGCTCTTTTGCCTGTAAAAAAACACATACAATACCCCCCCAACATTACAACCCACCACCCACATACCCCTAATCTAACCCAAACCCCCCTTAAATAAACCTAACACTAAGCCCCTGAAGATCTTCCTACCTTATCTTCACCTCACCGGGTATCACACCGATCCGTCCTGGCTCCAAAATCTTCATCCAACCCAAGCGGGGGCTGGCGATCCATAATCCTGCGGCTGAAGAGGTCCAGAAGAGGCTCCAAAGTCTTCATCCTATCCGGGAAGAAGAGGCGATCCAGACCGGCAACCATCTTGATCCAAGCGGCATCTTCTATCTTCATCCGATGAGGAACGGCTCCATCGTGAAGACCTCCAGCGCGGATCAATCTTCTTCCGACGACGTCCAACTGAAGAATGACGGTTCCTTTAAGGGACGTCATCCAAGATGGCGTCCCTCGAATTCCGATTGGCTGATAGGATTCTATCAGCCAATCGGAATTAAGGTAGGAAAATTCTGATTGGCTGATGGAATCAGCCAATCAGAATCAAGTTCAATCCGATTGGCTGATCCGATCAGCCAATCAGATTGAGCTCGCATTCTATTGGCTGATCAGAACAGCCAATAGAATGCGAGCCCAATCTGATTGGCTGATTGAATCGGAATTCGAGGGACGTCATCTTGGATGACGTCCCTTAAAGGAACCGTCATTCTTCAGTTGGAAGTCGTCGGAAGAAGATTGGTCCGCGCTGGAGGTCTTCACGATGGAGCCGTTCCTCATCGGATGAAGATAGAAGATGCCGCTTGGATCAAGATGGTTGCCGGTCTGGATAGCCTCTTCTTCCCCCGCTTGGGTTGGATGAAGATTTTGGAGCCAGGACCGATCGGTGATACCCGGTGAGGTGAAGATAAGGTAGGAAGATCTTCAGGGGCTTAGTGTTAGGTTTATTTAAGGGGGGTTTGGGTTAGATTAGGGGTATGTGGGTGGTGGGTTGTAATGTTGGGGGGGGTATTGTATGTGTTTTTTTACAGGCAAAAGAGCTGAATTCTTTGGGGCATGCCCCGCAAAGGGCCCTGTTCAGGGCTGGTAAGGTAAAAGAGCTTTGAACTTTTGTAATTTAGAATAGGGTAGGTCATTTTTTTATTTTGGGGGGCTTTGTTATTTTATTAGGGGGCTTAGAGTAGGTGTAATTAGTTTAAAATTGTTGTAATATTTTTCTAATGTTTGTAAATATTTTTTTATTTTTTGTAACTTAGTTCTTTTTTATTTTTTGTACTTTAGTTAGTTTATTTAATTGTATTTATTTGTAGGTATTGTATTTAATTAATGTATTGATAGTGTAGTGTTAGGTTTAATTGTAGATAATTGTAGGTATTTTATTTAATTAATTTATTGATAGTGTAGTGTTAGGTTTAATTGTAACTTAGGTTAGGATTTATTTTACAGGTAATTTTGTAATTATTTTAACTATTTTAGCTATTAAATAGTTCTTAACTATTTAATAGCTATTGTACCTGGTTAAAATAAATACAAAGTTACCTGTAAAATAAATATAAATCTTAAAATAGCTATAATATAATTATTATTTATATTGTAGCTATATTAGGGTTTATTTTACAGGTAAGTATTTAGCTTTAAATAGGAATAATTTATTTAATAAGAGTTAATTTATTTTGTTAGATAAAAATTATATTTAACTTAGGGGGGTGTTAGGGTTAGAATTAGCTTTAGGGGTTAAAAATTTATTATAGTAGCGGTGAGCTCCGCTCGGCAGATTAGGGGTTAATTATTGTAGGTAGCTGTCGGCGACGTTGTGGGGGGCAGATTAGGGGTTAATAAATATAATATAGGGGTCGGCGGTGTTAGGGGCAGCAGATTAGGGGTACATAGGGATAATGTAAGTAGCGGCGGTTTACGGAGCGGCAGATTAGGGGTTAATAATAATATGCAGGGGTCAGCGATAGCGGGGGCGGCAGATTAGGGGTTAATAAATATAATATAGGGGTCGGCGGTGTTAGGGGCAGCAGATTAGGGGTACATAGGGATAATGTAGGTGGCGGCAGTGTACGGAGCGGAAGATTAGTGGTTAAAAAATTTAAATATAGTGGCGGCGATGTGGGGGGGCCTCGGTTTAGGGGTACATAAGTAGTTTATGGGTGTTAGTGTACTTTAGAGCACAGTAGTTAAGAGCTTTATAAACCGGCATTAGCCCAGAAAGCTCTTAACTACTGACTTTTTTCTGCGGCTGGAGTTTTGTCGTTAGATTTCTAACGCTCACTTCAGCCACGACTCTAAATACCGGAGTTAGAAAGATCCCATTGAAAAGATAGGATACGCAATTGACGTAAGGGGATCTGCGGTATGGAAAAGTTGCAGCTGGAAAGTGAGCGTTAGACCCTTTCCTGACTGACTCCAAATACCGGCGGTAGCCTAAAACCAGCGTTAGGAGCCTCTAACGCTGGTTTTCACGGCTACAGCCAAACTCTAAATCTAGGCCTAAGTTTCTATTTTGAATCTTAATTCTAATGCAGCAGTGTGAGCGCATATAATGCTGTTATTTTCTGCCAAACCGCTAGAGCAATTAATTATCAAAGTTTTGGTACCCCTGGTTTTCCCATAAGTTTTAACCACTAAAGGAAAAAGGGCCTTAAAAGGCCAGCAAATTATTAGCTTTAAACCATAAGTTTTCTATTAACAACAAAGTCACAAAAGAAGCAAGTCCACAATTACCTCCACCACAGGGTAGTTTCTTTTGGAACTAACCCTGATTTTTTAGCTGGATATATCACACACATGTATCACTCTATATCTAATGTAGCTTTTAACTGGTCAGACCCAATGATGTCACCTCAATAGGTGTTTAAGTGCAAATACCCCAATAAATAAATAATTTTGTTTACAATATCCTAGGACACAGGGTGTTCCCTAAGTCCCAAAGTATGGTATAATTGCATAGGGAAATTACACTTTAATTCAAACGGTCATTCATACATACTTCAGCTACATTTATGCTATTATATTAGGTTAATTTTTTTATCTTGTTTTTTTATTTTTGTTTCAATAAAAGTTATATTTTAATCATCAAATATTTTTCTTGCTAACCTATGATATAGTTATTTAGGCTCTCAAAATAAGCATTAATACTTAAAAGTATGTTTTCAAATTTATAAAAGGGAAATAGCACTTTTCTTTTCATTCATGATTTAGAAAGACCATGTAATTTTAAACAACTTTTCAATTTACTTTTATTATTTATTTTCAATTTATTATACAGTATTATTATTATTTCTTTGTTTTATTTACTTCAATTTACTATCATCTAATTTGCTTCAGTCTCTTGATATCCTTTGTTGAAAAGCATATCTAAATAGGTTCAGTAGCTGATTGGTGGCTACACATAAGTGCCTAGTGTGATTGGCTTACCCATGTGCATTGCTATTTGTTCAACAAAGGATATCTTAAGAATTAAATTAGATAATAGAAATAAATTGGAATGTTGTTAAAAATTGTATTCTCTACCTGAATCATGAAAACAATTTTGGGCTTCATGTCCCTTTAAATGCAAAAGCAGGGTTTTGGGCTGATGAGTTGTAATACAAATGCAATAAGTATGCAACTACCAGTTAAAGTACAGGGTGTGCTGTAGTTAAAAATTTTAAAAGGACACAAAATTTTAGATTTTAGATTTCTTATACGAACAATGTGTAATGTCTGACCAAGTGTTGTCTGCACAAGGCCTGAGCATATAGAATAACCCACTACACATTATCAACTGCACTCAAATTGCGGTCTGCGCCATTGTATACCAAGGCAATTTTAAACATAATAAATAATGATGATAGACACGTTTAAATGCTTTGTTTTTATTTTGTTAAAGACTAACTTCAAAAATTATGTTTGTTTTTTTTGTTTTATAATTTAGTCAAATACCGTTAGAAGACAAAGTGCCACATGCGAAGGAACCAACATGTAAGTAATGCCTGGAGTACTGTGATATACACTATAAAGGTAGTGTGTGTGTGTGTGTGTGGGGGGGGGGGTGTTAGTATCCACATCTAAATAGAATATTTTTTTTAACAATAATGGTACTTGGAGCAAGCTGAGGTTTATACACAGATATTAGGTAAATGTTACATTGGAGCAACAGAAAAATACATTTCCATGTGCAGATACAGAAAACATTATAACACCATGTTAGTGAGATTTAGCCCATGATGAATCAGTTTGCTTTACTACATCAATGTGCAAGTACATATCTATTAAAATACAGCGTGCACATATTGATGTTTGACAGAAATGCTTTAGTGACTACTTTGATCAAAATGGGTTAAACTCAGTTCTCAACAAGTGGTTTAGTCAGGTGCACTTCAAATGGCATTCTAGCAGAAATAATATGCTCTAGTTTGTTAGAGCATGTCATTCTTGCATTAATAACCCTAGAAAACTATCGGCCAGATTGCAAGTTTTGCGTTAGGAGCTGTGCGGTGCTAACGAGCACTTTCTTCTCACCGCTCACTTACCTGCAGCACTGGTATTACGGGTTTTTACAAACCCGGCGTTAAAAGGCAAGAAGTGAGCGTTGAGCAAAATTTTGCTCCATATCTCACTCCAATACCAGCGCTGCTTAAGTAAGCGGTGAGCTGGTCGTACGTGCTCGTGCACGATTTCCCTATAGACATCAATTGGGAGAGCCGGCTGAGAAAAAGTCTAACACCTGCCAAAAAGCAGTGTAAATCTCAGTAACGCAGCCCCATTGATTCCTATGGGGAAATAAAAGTTATGTTTACACCTAACACCCTAACATGAACCAGAGTCTAAACACCCCTAATTCTACACTTATTAACCCCTAATATGCCACCCCCCGACACCTACATTATACTGATTAACACCTAATCTGCCGCTCTGGACATCGCCGCCACCTACATTATACTTATTAACCCCTAATCTGCTGCCCCCAACATTGCCGACACCTACATTATTTTTATTAACCCCTAATCTGCCGCCCCCAATGTCGCTGCAACCTACATACACTTAACACCTAATCTGCCGCCCCCAACGTCGCAGCCACTATATTAAATTTATTAACCCCTAAACCTAAGTCTAACCCTAACACCCCCTAATTGAAATATAATTTAAATAAAATTACTATCATTAACTCCATTATTCCTATTTAAAACTAAATACTTACCTGTAAAATAAACCCTAAGCTAGCTATTCTAAAGTCAGTAGTTATGAGTTTTACACTACAACGCTGTAGCATAAAACTCATAACTAAAGTGCTAAAAAGTACACTAACACCCATAAACTACCTGTTAACCCCTAAACCGAGGCCCTCCCGCATCGCACACACTAAAATAAAATTATTAACTCCTAATCTGCTGCTCCGAACATCACCGCCACTATAATAAAAATATTAACCCCTAAACCGCCGCACTCCCGCCTCGCAAACACTAGTTAAATATTATTAACCCCTAATCTGCCGCCTCTAACATCGCCGCCACCTACATTATACTTATTAACCCCTAATCTGCTGCCCCCAACGTCCCTGCCACTATATTAAATGTATTAACCCCTAAACCTAAGTCTAACCCTAACCCTAACACCCCCTAACTTAAATATAATTTAAATAAATCTAAAAAAATTCCTATCATTAACTAAATTCTTCCTATTTAAAGCTAAATACTTACCTATAAAATAAACCCTAAGCTAGCTACAATATAACTAATAGTTACATTGTAGATAGCTTACGGTTTATTTTTATTTTACAGACAAGTTTGTATTTATTTTAACTAGGTGGCGGCGATGTTAGAGGCGCCAGATTAGGGGTTAATAATATTTAACTCGTTTTTGCGAGGCGGGAGTGCGGCGGTTTAGGGGTTAATATTTTTATTATAGTGGCGGTGATGTCCGGAGCAGCAGATTAGGAGTTAATAATTTTATTTTAGTGTTTGCGATGCGGGAGGGCTTCGGTTTAGGGGTTAACAGGTATTTTATGGGTGTTAGTGTACTTTAGCACTTTAGTTATGAGTTTTATGCTACAGCGTTGTAGTGTAAAACTCATAACTACTGACTTTAGAATGCGTTAGGAATCTTGGAGGTAGAGGATGTACCGCTCACTTTTTGGCCTCCCAGGACAGACTCGTAATACCAGCGCTATGGAAGTCCCATAGAAAAAAGACTTTACAAAGTTTTCGTAAGTCGTTTTGCGGTAAGGCCAAAAAAGTGTGCGGTGCCCCTAAACCTGCAAGACTCGTAATACCAGCGGTAGTGAAAAAGCAGCGCTAGGACCTGTTAACGCTGCTTTTTCAGCTTACCACAAAACTCGTAATCTAGTCGTATGTATTTAACATATGCAAAGTAGTTAAACACAAATGTAGAGTCCAGCTCAGAAGCTGCAAACCTTACTATTCCCGAGCAAGGTACAACTGGTCAGCCAATCAGGAGCTATCTTGGGTCAGTAATGCAAAAAATAAATCAAGGGGTTACATTTGTTTAATAAGAGCCAAACCAACATATGTCATGCAAGATTTAAAGGGACAGTAAAGTCAAAATTTAACTTTCATGAATCAGATGTGATTTTAAACAACTTTCAAGTTTACTTCTGTTATCAATTTTACTTTGTTCTCTCTGTATAATTTATTAAAGAGTAAAACTAGGTAGGCTCATAAGAGCTCAGGAGTGTGCATGTGTCTTTAGTATTCTATATGGAAGCAGTGTTTTGCAACATTGTATAACAAAGCTACAGATAATTTTGCAAAACACTGCTGCCACAGAGTACTAAAGACACGTGCACACTCCTGAGCGCTAATGAACCTACCTAGTTTTACTCTTCAATAAAAGATATTAAAAGATTAAAGCAAATTTGATAACAGAGGTAAATTGGAAAGTTGTTTAAAATGACATGCTCTATCTTGAAAGTTTAATTTTGACTTTATGGTCCCTTAAAAAAAATTACAAAAACAAAATACTGAAAATATATAAATATTTAACCACTTAAAATGCTGTATGTATATTTCATGTATAATATATATACCGCTGTTCCTTTTTGTCCATTACCATTGAGAAAGATGTTAATGAAGCAGACTTGGGGCTAGATGATTGAAAGTTCTCTGGGCTGGCGAGATTATTAAAGAATGCTTGCCAGTCTCTAACGCTCGTGGGATACTCCTCTATCAGACCAAACTTGGCCAGTATTCTTGATATCACGGCATCGAGCTAGAATGATAGGGAATATCCCAGAGCAGAGAAAGTTAGTAAGATGAGGAAGGCGGCACTCACCACAGGCAGGACAGTTCCCAGGGGCAACAGAAGAGCAGTCCAAGATGAACCACTAGAATGGTCAGGCAGGCAGGGTCTGGCAACAGTAAGGCAGTCCAAGGATAAACCACTAGAAAGGTCAGGCAGGCAGGGTTTGGCAACAGTAAAGCAGTCCAACAGTTTAAGGGTTAAGGCAGGTAGAGTAGTCAGACAGGCAGGTTCAGCAACAATAATTAATCCAGCAGTGTAAGGGTTAAGGCAGGTAGAGTAGTGAGACAGGCAGATTCAGCAACAATAATCAATCCAGCAGTGTAAGGGTTAAGGCAGGTAGAGTAGTCAGACAGGCAGGTTCAGCAACAATAATCAATCCAGCAGTGTAAGGGTTAAGGCAGGTAGAGTAGTCAGATAGGCAGGTTCAGCAACAATATTTAGGCACATAGAAAGAACGATCTGTCACACCCAGGAGCACACAAAGTATCACCTATACTTGGGCAGTGACAGATCGTTATTAGAACATTTAAATAGGTGCAGATTTGCGCCACTGAGCTGTGACCGGCATCCGGAGCGTACGGCGATAACGTCAGTGCCGCACGCATCTGGAGCCGACACTGCCCCTGGCAACGAGCAGGGAAGTAGACGCCGCGCCCCTAGCCCCTAGCGTGACATAGCCCCCTCTCAAGGGTTCTGTCATGCTCGGCTGAGCAGGTTCAGGGGTATGGAGCATGTGCGAGGTGATGGCTGAGTTAAGCTGAGAGGATGTGAAGAGGTGAGTAGGACTCAGTATACCAGAATGGAAACACAGAACAAAGAAGGTCTTTTCTTAAAGAAACTTTACTAAGGTAATGCAAGGAAATCAAGGAGGTAAAGCACATCAAGGTTATATTCCAAACTAATAATAAACAAATGAAAGTCTTTGGTAAAGCAACTTGGTTTCAGGAACGGGCCGAGCATACGCCAGTATCTCGGTAAGGCAACTTGGTTTCAGGAATGGGCTGAGCATACGCCAGTAACTTGGTAAAGCAACTGGGGTTCAGGAACGGACCGAGCATATGCCAGTATCTCGGTAAGGCAACTTGGTTTCAGGAAGGAGCCGAGCATACGCCAGTATCTCAGTAAGGTAACTTGGTTTCAGGAAGGGGCCGAGCATACGCCAGTGTCTCGGTAAGGTAACTTGGTTTCAGGAAGGGGCCGAGCATACGCCAGTATCTCGGTAAGGTAACTTGGTTTCAGGAAGGGGCCGAGCATACGCCAGTATCTCGGTAAGGTAACTTGGTTTCAGGAAGGGGCCGAGCATACGCCAGTATCTCGGTAAGGACACTTGGTTTCAGGAAGGGGCCGAGCAAACGCCAGTATCTCGGTAAGGTAACTTGGTTTCAGGAACGGGCCGAGCATACACCAGTATCTCGGTAAGGTAACTTGGTTTCAGGAAGGGGCCGAGCATACGCCAGTATCTCGGTAAGGACACTTGGTTTCAGGAAGACAAATGTCACAGTAGAGTTGCTTAGACTCAGCAAGCAGATGTACATACAGTTCTTACAGCAGTGGAGTTTAGTACCAACAGCCAAGGAAGTATACAGGTACTCTCAGAAGAGGTGTTCAGTCTCACAGCAGAGGTACTTGGCTTCAGGATAAACAGATGTAACAGTATAGTTGCTTAGACTCAGCAAGCAGATTAACATACAGTTCTTACAGCAGTGGAGTTTAGTACCAACAGCCAATGAAGTATACAGGTACTCACAGCAGAGGTACTTGACTTCAGGATAAACAGATGTCACAGTATAGTTGCTTAGACTCAGCAGCCAGTTAAGCTTACAGTTCTCACAGCATGGTGATAGACACAGTAGCCAAGTAAGCATACAGGATACAAAAGAATTGTCAGAATACAAGCCAAGGGTAAGTAGCCATGAAAGCAGTCCAATCTTTCATAAAGCAAAAAGGGGAATCCAGAAGAATGGTCAATCAGCAAGCCGAGTTCAGATGCCAGGGATCCAACAACAAAACAGGAATTCAGGAAACAGAACAGAGGCAAAAACAAAGGAATTCAATCACAATGTCAAGGCACCAAATGATTAGTGAAGCAGCCCTTTATAGCAGAGATGATTAGAAAACTACCTGCAGCTGGAGCAAGAGAGTAATCCACTGCAGGTAACAGGTCTCCAAAATGCTGCAAACATAAACAGATACCTCTGGTGGCACAGGAAAAGAAAAACAGGCTTGGAACCAGGAGTCTCAGGTTCAAATCCAGGCATGGCCGTGACAGTTCCCCCTTCCCAAGGATACTCTCTGAGCAGCCTTAGCTTCTTAGAAAGTCCACTTTTCTGACCACAGTCCCATCAGAGGCAAGGATACATTCAGGAGGTATAATGTTGGTCCTTGGGCCTTCTGAAGAAAGTCCTTGCAAAGAGTTGCAACAATGGTTCTTTTAGATTTTATTCTGGAGCATTTAGGTAGATGACCCATGTTCCTTCCCCGGACTGCAGTTTGGGGTTCTGACTCTTCCGAGTTTGAATATTCATAAATTGTAGAAAAACCATCTGAATTATCTTCCTCAGTGCCAGATGATACTGTGGGTGGTAAGGTTCCAGCTAGAATTTGTGATACCTGAGTCACAGGGTTTTGGAAGGTTAAGGAAACAGATGAACCAGACTCCTGCTGGTGACTGGATGTAATGGAACCCTTTTGAAAAGAGGGAACAGAAACTTCCAGAGAAGAAACAAAGTCAGATTTTATGTGAGAAGTACCAGTTTCATCTGGGAGTTGTTGCACCAGGATATTATGTAACCGGTCCTCTGCCATCTTTGTTCTTGGGTTTGAGGTACTCTTCCCAGCTGTCACCAAAGCAGATGAAGCAGAACTAGTAGCTGAGGAGTCTTGGGTAGATCTCTTAGGAGGTCTTACTGTACAGTAGGAGATGATATGGCTAGAGCCCCTACAATAAAAACAGAGCCCTTGAGTTCTCCTTCTTGTAATCTCCGTAGGTGAAAGGGGTGCTGTAGCAGCTTTGATGTTACCCTCTGTAGTAGTTTTAGAAGACTTTCCTTTAAATGTCACTGAGGCAGCTCTGGGAGGTACAGAGGAAGTCAGAACTGTGGAAGATTTCTCTGGAGTTAATTGGCAAAAAACATTTCGAAAAAAATCTCTCTGAGTGTCAAATAAAGTCTGAATGTATAGGACTGTGTTATACGTTGCACCTTATCAGGAAGGTCTTGAAAAAGCAGTTGCATTAGCTGTGCCATGTTTGTCACTTGTTCTAGTAGGGCTTTCAAAACTGGTACCACCTCTGCAAGTTCCAATGTGTGGCCTTGACATTCTGTCATGCTCGGCTGAGCAGGTTCAGGGGTATGGAGCATGTGAGAGGTGATGGCTGAGTTAAGCTGAGAGGATGTGAAGAGGTGAGTACCAGAATGGAAACACAGAACAAAGAAGGTCTTTTCTTAAAGAAACTTTACTAAGGTAATGCAAGGAAAACAAGAGGTAAAGCACATCAAGGTTATATTTCAAACTAATAATAAGCAAACAAAAGTCTTTGGTAAGGCAACTTGGTTTCAGGAACGGGCCGAGCATACACCAGTATCTTGGTAAGGCAACTTGGTTTCAGGAACGGGCCAAGCATACGCCAGTATCTCGGTAAGGCAACTTGGTTTCAGGAACGGGCCGAGCATACGCCAGTAACTCGGTAAAGCAACTTGGGTTCAGGAACGGGCCGAGCATACGCCAGTATCTCGGTAAAGCAACTTGGGTTCAGGAACGGGCCGAGCATACGCCAGTATCTCGGTAAGGCAACTGGGGTTCAGGAACGGACCGAGCATACGCCAGTATCTTGGTAAGGCAATTTGGTTTCAGGAAGGGGCCAAGCATACACCAGTATCTCGGTAAGGCAACTTGGTTTCAGGAACGGGCCGAGCATATGCCAGTATCTCGGTAAGGTAACTTGGTTTCAGGAAGGGGCCGAGCATACGCCAGTATCTCAGTAAGGTAACTTGGTTTCAGGAAGGGGCCAGCATACGCCAGTATCTCGGTAAGGTAACTTGGTTTCAGGAAGGGGCCGAGCATACGCCAGTATCTCTGTAAGGACACTTGGCTTTAAAGGAAGGGGCCGAGCATACGCCAGTATCTCGGTAAGGCAACTTGGTTTCAGGAAGGGGCCAAGCATACGCCAGTATCTCGGTAAGGTAACTTGGTTTCAGGAACGGGCCGAGCATACGCCAGTATCTCGGTAAGGCAACTTGGTTTCAGGAAGGGGCCTAGCATACGCCAGTATCTCGGTAAGGACACTTGGTTTCAGGAAGACAAATGTCACAGTAAGGTTGCTTAGACTCAGCAAGCAGATGTACATACAGTTCTTACAGCAGTGGAGTTTAGTACCAACAGCCAAGGAAGTATACAGGAACTCTCAGAAGAGGTGTTCAGTCTCACAGCAGAGGTACTTGGCTTCAGGATAAACAAATGACACAGTAGAGTTGCTTAGACTCAGCAAGCAGATTAACATACAGTTCTTACAGCAGTGGAGTTTAGTACCAACAGCCAAGGAAGTATACAGGTACTCTCAGAAGAGGTGTTCAGTCTCACAGCAGAGGTACTTGACTTCAGGATAAACAGATGTCACATTATAGTTGCTTAGACTCAGCAAGCAGATTAACATACAGTTCTTACAGCAGTGGAGTTTAGTATCAACAGCCAATGAAGTATACAGGTACTCACAGCAGAGGTACTTGGCTTCAGAATAAACAGATGTCACAGTATAGTTGCTTAGACTCAGCAAGCAGATTAACATACAGTTCTTACAGCAGTGGAGTTTAGTACCAACAGCCAAGGAAGTATACAGGTACTCACAGCAGAGGTACTTGACTTCAGGATAAACAGATGTCACAGTATAGTTGCTTAGACTCAGCAGCCAGTTAAGCTTACAGTTCTCACAGCATGGTGATAGACACAGTAGCCAAGTAAGCATACAGGATACAAAATAATTGTCAGAATACAAGCCAATGGTCAGTAGCCAGGAAAGCAGTCTAATCTTTCATAAAGCAAAAAGGGGAATCCAGAAGAATGGTCAGTCAGCAAGCCGAGTTCAGATGCCAGGGATCCAACAACAAAACAGGAATTCAGGAAACAGAGGCAAAAACAAAGGAATGCAATCACAATATCAAGGCACCAAATGATTAGTGAAGTAGCCCTTTATAGCAGAGATGATTAGAAAACTACCTGCAGCAGGCAAGCAGGTGGAGCCAGAGAGTAATCCACTACAGGTAACAGGTCTCCAAAATGCTGCAAACATAAACAGATACCTCTGGTGGCACAGGAAAAGAAAAACAGGCTGGGAACCAGGAGTCTCAGGTTCCCTCCGGTAACCAGAGTCGGCCTCAAAGGATAAGCAGCATGGAATCTGGATACCAGAGATGGAGCATGCACATCACGGGCAGGAACCCAGGAATGATCTGCCACGGAGTAACCCTTCCAATGTATCAGATACTGCAGTTGTCTGCACCTGTATCTGGAGTCCATAATCTTAGCTACTTCATATTCGGGGTCACCATGGACCAAGAGCGGAGGAGGAGGAGCTCTGAGCCGGGTATATCTATTCTTCATATAAGGTTTAAGTAGTGAGATGTGGAAGACTGGATGTATGTGTAGGGTTTTTGGCAAGGCCACTTTGTAGGCAACAGGAGACAGTCTTTTCAGGACCTTGTAAGGACCGATAAACCTAGGCCCCAATTTGTGACAGGGTTGACGTAGACGAATATAAGAAGATAAGAGACCACAAAGTTAAAACGGGAAAAGAACAAGGCCCACCTGGCCTGTTGAGGATTAAGTCGATGAGCAGTCTCTAGGTAAGTCAGATTCTTGTAGTTGGTGAGAATCTGAATAGGATTGACGGTGCCCTCTAAACAGTGACGCCATTCAGATAAGGCCATCTTAGTGGCTAAGAGTTCATGATTACCCACATCGTAGTTCCTCTCAGCAGGAGTGAAACATTTAGAGAAAAAGGCTGCAGGGTGTGACTTGGAAGTCAAAGGGTCCCTTTGAGTAACAACTGCTCCAGCCCCTATCTCGGAGGCATCAACCTCTAAAGTGAACTGTAGGTCAGGATCAGGATGGCGGAGCACACAAGCTGAACAAAAAGTCTTTTTCAGACAAGAGAAGGCATTTATGGCCTCAGGAGGCCAATATTTACAGTCTTTGTTCCGTTTTGTCAATTCAGTAAGAGGAGCGACTGCTTGAGAAAAGTTCTTTATAAACTTGCGGTAATAATTGGAGAATCCTAAGAACCTCTGCAATTCCTTTAAAGAGGTAGGTTGAGGCCATTCTAGTACTGCAGTGAGTTTAGCAGGATCCATGGCAAAACCCTCCTTGGAGATGATATAACCAAGGAATTGGATCTGAACTTGATCAAACTCACACTTTTCTAGCTTGGCTACCAAAGAATTAACTCTGAGACAAAGAAGTACCTGTCTCACGTGCCTATGATGCTCCTCTAAAGTGGAAGAGAAAACAAGGATATCATCCAGATAAACAATGACAGTGCGGTTGAGGAGGTCACGGAAGACATTGTTGACAAATGCCTGGAAGACTGCAGGGGCATTACACAGCCCAAAGGGCATTACAAGGTATTTGTAATGCCCAGATCTTATGTTAAAGACCGTCTTCCATTTGTGGCCTGGAAAGATGCGAATTAGATTGTATGCCCCACGTAAGTCCAATTTGGTAAAAAAGCGAGCATCCTGGAATGAGTCATACAGTTCGGTGATCAATGGTATGGGATAGCGATTCTTGATGGTTATGTAGTTCAAGGCCCTGTAGTCTATGCAGGGTCTGAGCCCACCATCCTTCTAACTGACAAAAAAGAAGCCAGCCCCAGCAGGAGGGGAGGAAGGGCGAATGAAACCTTTAGCTAGGTTCTCTTGGATGTACTCCTCCATGGATTTGGTTTCAGCCTTGGAGAGTGGATAAGCCCTCCCTTTAGGAAGTGGGGCTCCGGGAAAGAGGTTGATCTTGCAGTCATAAGGACTGTGGGGTGGCAGCACGTTGGCTGTTTTTTTCTCAAACACATCAGCAAAGTCCATGTATACTGAAGGAATTTTTAAAGGAGTCTGTATACTGGCTGTGGGAATACAGGGCAGAGGAATGACTTTAGCAAGGCAGGAATGGAAACAGGAGGTACCCCAGGAGGCCAGTTGTCCCTCAGCCCAGTCGAACTGTGAATTGTGTACCCGAAGCCAAGGAAGACCAAGGATGACAGGCTGTGCTGGGAAATTAATGACCTCAAACTGCCGCTGTTCAGTGTGGAGGACTCCCACAGTCAGGTTCAGGGGTGCTGACTCAAAATGGATCATGCCCGAACCAAGGGGGGTGCCATCCAGGGTAGTTATTTTTGAGACAATGGGGCCTATCTATCAAGCTCCGAATGGAGCTTGATTGCCGTGTTTCTGGCGAGTCTTCAGACTCGCCAGAAACACAAGTTATGGAGCAGCGGTCACAAAGACTGCTGCTCCATAACCCTGTCCACCTGCTCTGAGCAGGCGAACAGGAATTGCTGGAATTTAACCCGATCTAGTACGATCGGGTTGATTGACACCCCCTGCTGGTGGCCGATTGGCCGTGAGTCTGCAGGGGGCGGCGTTGCACCACGTATTGCTCTCCGCATTCAGCAATGTCTTGCGGACCTGATCCGCACTGTCGGATCAGGTCCACAAGACATTTGATAAATAGGCCCCAATGTCTTTTCTGCAGAAGAGGCAAACCAGCTTGAATCATAAAATGGTGATCCAGGAAGTTTCCAGCTGCCACTGAATCAATGAAGGCTTGAGTATGGACAGTATTCTGAAGGAAGGTAAGGGTAACAGGTACCAGGATCCGAGAGGAGTGAGGGGATTTAGTTGAGATCATGCTTAGAGGTACCCCAGTGTTATCCCCTAAGCATTGGCTTTTCCCGGCCGAATGTCACAGTCCTTTAGTTGGTGGGTGTTAGATCCACAATAAAAACATAATCTCAGTCTCCTTCTTCTCTGCCTTTCAGACTCTGAAGGTTTGAAGGAAGAGAGATCCATTGGTTCCTCTACTGAGGTAACTGGAGTAGCTGAAGGGGTACCGGATGCTGCCAAAACTGGGCAAATAGGAGGATGGGAGGGAAGGACCCTCCTTGTCCTGTCTCTCTTGGCTTGCCTTTCATGAAAGCGAGAGTCCAGATTGATACAAAGCACTATAAAGTCATCCAAAGAAAAAGGAATATCACGATAAGTGAGTTCATCTTTGATGCATTCATGGAGACCCCTCCTAAAGGCTACCTTGAGAGCACTGCCATCCCAAGTGGTTTCAAGTTCCAAGGTGTGGAACTCGATGACAAATTGTGCCACAGTTTTATTGCCCTGGCGGAGATCCAGGAGAGAATATTCCACAGCAGAGGTACGACCAGAAGTCCCAAACACAGAAGATAAAGCAGAAATGAACTCATCAGAATCATGCAGGAGTGTAGCATTCTGTTCCAAAAGGGGAGAGACCCAGGCTAGGGCCTTGTCCTTTAGCAAGGAAATGATAAAGGTGACCCTTGACTGATGAGACTGAAAGGTGTGAGGATCATTGCGGAAGTGCAGCCTGCATTGGTTTAGAAAGCCCCTGCAATCAGTAGTACCTTCATACTTGTCAGGCAAGGGTATCCGGGGTATACTTCCAGAAGCAGAGGAAGAAGTCACAGTACTAGGAGCTGGCTGTGTAGCAACAGGAGCGGCATCCCTTGCTGCAACTAGTAAGGAGAGTTGAGCTGTAATAGCCTCTAACTTGGAATCCATATTCTGCAACTGTGTGGTATGAGTTCCCAACATCTGTCCCTGAAGATAAACAGCTCATGCCACCTCATCTGGCTGCATGGCCCAAGTATAATGTAACGCTCGTGGGATACTCCTCTATCAGACCAAACTCTGCCTGTAGTCGTGTTATCCCGGCATCGAGCTGGAATGATAGGGAATATCCCAGATCAGAGAAAGTTAGTAAGAAGGAAGGCTGCCCTCACCACAAACAAGAGAGTCCTCAGCGGCAACAGCAGAGCAGTCCAAAATGAACCACTAGAATGGTCAGGCAGGCAAGGTCTGGCAACAGTAAAGCAGTCCAAGGATAAACCACTTGAATGGTCAGGCAGGCGGGGTTTGGCAACAGTAAAGCAGTCCAACAGTTTAAGGGTTAAGGCAGGTAGAGTAGTCAGACAGGCAGGTTCAGCAACAATAATCAATCCAGCAGTGTAAGGGTTAAGGCAGGTAGAGTAGTCAGACAGGCAGGTTCAGCAACAATAATCAATCCAGCAGTGTAAGGTTTAAGGCAGGTAGAGTAGTCAGACAGGCAGGTTCAGCAACAATAATCAATCCAGCAGTGTAAGGGTTAAGGCAGGTAGAGTAGTCAGACAGGCAGGTTCAGCAACAATATTTAGGTACATAGAAAGAACGATCTGTCACACCCAGTAGCACACAAAGTATCACCTATACTTGGGCAATGACAGATCGTTATTAGAACATTTAAATAGGCGCAGATTTGCACCACTGAGCTCCGACCGGCATCCGGAGTGTACGGCGATGACGTCCGCGCCGCACGCATCCGGAGCCAACACTGCCCCTGGCAACGAGCAGGGAAGGAGACGCCACGCCCCTAGAAATGGCTAGAGTGGCACGGCGTGACACAGTCCTTCTATTTCCCTGGTGGAATGATCTAATGCCACTTTTTACCCTGAAAACAGGATGTCTCACTAAGGGGCGTATACTGTATTTTGATATGAAAAATTCACAATAAAATTCAAATTTTAAACATCATACAAAACAAATATTTGAACCATTCATACAAAAATAAGCAGGAAAAATTGTATTGTTAATGTCCATCAAAAATCATAACATAATTCTTCACCAAAAATCGTATTTTAACAAAAA
Organism: Bombina bombina; assembly: GCF_027579735.1. NCBI lineage: Eukaryota > Metazoa > Chordata > Amphibia > Anura > Bombinatoridae > Bombina > Bombina bombina. The sequence continues at coordinate 176,660,483 of NC_069506.1, read as the reverse complement.
AGTTAAATTTGAATGTAATTTACACAGGAATAAATCAAATTAAATATGCGCTGTGTAAATCATAAATTTAGTACACTGGATGTGCAAAAATCACACAGAACTGTACTTATAAATACAACATGCAAAGTGTAATTGTTGTTTTTTTCGTAAAATGGGCTGAACATGGGCGTTTCATGGGTGTATGTGAAAATGTCTCTCTAATCCCAGCATAATTCTATAAAGATTTTTGCATTGCAGATCTCACAGTTTTTTCTTGCCAACTAAAAAGTGGCGAGCTTTTCTTAAAACAATACAAACACTTATAACCCCAATAGAAAAACAAATGCATACTAAAATATAGGCGAATGTAAGATGCTATAAGCAGAAAGCAGCGTAATATGAGTTATATTGGTTGCAGGATTTTAATTTTAAAGTGTTCCACCTGCTCCTTGCTAACTTCGCACTAAGGAGTGAAATGTCCCTATCCAGCGAGCTCCATTACTTTTAATAGGAGCCATATTGCCACTCGCAGGGACTGCCCCCTTTTTTTTTACGATCATTCCACCTGGGCAGCCCTGTGAGAGTCGGCGAGAAAAAGTAGGTTTGAGTTTGCAAAGTTTATATCATCTAGCCTATTTCTATTGCTGTAAGCAATACTATTGCAACATGTCTCTTGGATGTGTTTTACCTGTGGTCATTCCGTCAAGCATATCTAAATATTACAAAGTTCAAATGGTACAGCACAGTGGTGGTGCAAGCTGCCGAGGGTACCACACAATCTCCGCTGAATAAAGCAACAATGTCCAAAAACACAGCAGCACTCACCAATGACTAAGGACTAGAGGTCCGAAACGTTGTCTTTTTTACCTGGATGTCCCAATAAAGATGGAAGGTTTTTTTTAATTGGTGAGTGCTGCTGTGTTTTTGGACATTGATATCTAAATATTACTTTTGTGAGAGAGAGAGAGTTTAGGAGTGTGGGGCGCAAATGAATGCTATAACCTTTAAAAACGTATTTTAATATGTTACTATATGGTTAGAGAAAAAATAATAAAAGTCCAAAGAAACTTGTTCTTATAGTATAAAATTATCTTTATTGGTGCAAAAAGCAATTTAACAAATATGTGTGTTCTTTTCAATTGATGTGCAATTATACAATCCTGTATTATCTGTGGGTCTGTCTATAGAAACTCTACGAAAAAACTTTCTTTAAAAAATTCTTAGGGTAAATTCTTTGCATAAAAAATTCTTTATATTAAAAAATTTAAAACAATACATAAAGGTCATATGGGAGAGTATTAAATTGCATGTAGACTTTAAATTGCATGTAGACTTTAAAAGAAATAGGAGAATATTCTAGATATTCTGGATATATCTATACCTTTATGTATTGTTTTAAATTTTTTAATATAAAGAATTTTTTATACAAAGAATTTACCCTAAGAATTTTTTAAAGAAAGTTTTTTCGTAGAGTTTCTATAGACAGACCCACAGATAATACAGGATTGTATAATTACACATCAATTGAAAAGAACACACATATTTGTTAAATTGCTTTTTGCACCAATAAAGATAATTTTATACTATAAGAACAAGTTTCTTTGGACTTTTATTATTTTTTCTCTAACCATATAGTAACATATTAAAATACGTTTTTAAAGGTTATAGCATTCATTTGCGCCCCACACTCCTAAACTCTCTCTCTCTCTCACAAACGTATTTAATATCATTTGGGGTTGATATTCCAGGAGTCAAGGCTAACCACTAGGCAGCGCAGGAAAGTTTTTGAAAAACTCTGTCCTCTTTGTATCTAAATATTACCCCAACCTACCTATTTAAAGACCAAACTACCAATTGGATTGGTAGTGATCTGTGAATGCTCCAAACAACATGCTTAGCATATTACATAGCTATTGTAGAATATGTGTGTCGCACATATAGATAGCTATGTGGGGTGAATGTTTGAAAACAGGATGTAAGGGGCGGAGACAAGAAGTGGAGTAGTAGTTAAAATGCTAAGAGCAATGTTAGAAGTTGAATGGCAATCATCACAAATAATTTAATTACCAGTTCATCAAATGACTCCTAACTGCTTGTGAACATCTACATTGTGTAGGAAGTGGGAACGCTGACAAAACATGGCTCGTCATTTACGGCGCATAGAGCTGATTGTCTTTGATGATGACATCGCTAACAAATGGTTGAAATTCAAGAGGGAATAGGAAGTGTACATCAAAGCATGTCTATTGGACAAATCAAAATAGGTGCAAGCTTACACTTTTTTTCAATTTGGTCGGTTCAGATGCACTAGATAAATATGGGTGAGGACAAAGAGGATCCTGATGTGTTAATCAAGAAATTTGATGAAATAGGCTTACCAGAATGGAACGTGATAATGGACAGACATGAGTTTAACATGATGGTTCAAAAACCTGACAAAGGAATTTAATCCTACATGACCACAACGTAGATTTTTGGCTAAAAAAAATTGATTTTGGTGCGCAAACAGAGAAACTAATATGTGACAGAATTGTCTGTGGCATCCACAATGATGCACTTTGTGCTCAGTTATTAAGGGAAATAGACGTCTTTTTAGTATCAGCCATAAGAATAAAATCTGCCAACTTTCATCTGAAAAACATAGCCAGAATACAACACTTAATTCCACCGGATTATATGCCAACATTAATCCATGCATTTGTATCCTCTAGGCTAGATTACTGCAATGCACTCTAATTGGGCCCCCCAAAAAAGAACTCAATCACCTTCAGATGGTACAAAATGCAGCAGCCAGACTACTGACCAATCAAACTCGCTCCTGCCAAATAACACCTGTTCTCCACTCTCTGCATTGGCTTCCAATTAAATGGCGAACATATTTTAAAATTGGCCTGCTGACCTTCAAAGCCTTAAACAACCAAGGCCCACAGTACTCGAAAGAGCTCCTGACACCCTACATCCCATCCCGCTCACTTAGGTCAGCCAACACATCCCCCCTCTCAGTGCCAAGAATTAGGACAAACTCAGGCTCCAGAGCATTCAGCCATGCTGCCCCTACTTTCTGGAACTTTTTACCGTGTGCAATCAGAGAGGCACCGTCTTTACAGATTTTTTTAAAAAAAGCTAAAGACTCAACTAGGCATTCAGTCCGCTTATCTGACCTTCAGAAACTCCTAACTTTTATGTCTTTATGTTGGTATATTTGTAAAGTGCTTTGAATCTCAAAGTGAGAAAAGCACTATATAAATCGCAAATTTGTATTATTATTGCAAATTATTATGTTGTTTGAGCGCCTTGAAAGGGGCACAAAGGAGCTCAAAAGAGAGGCAGAAGTGTTTGTGGTGCAGCAGAAAAAAATTTGATGCAGCAACTGTGGTGGTGAACCCGCTACTAAGCGCAACAAATGTCCAGCTTTTAACAAACAATTAGTGAGATTACAAATTGTGCGGTACGGCTATACCTCTGAAAAATTGGCCATTGCATGCTGAATGGACAGGTCTCCCGTATAACAAGTTGCGGTGGTACAGCTATACCGCAGCATTTTAGCCTGTAACGCAACTCTCCATTCCGCACTCAAAAAATGGCTTTTGAGTGTGGAATTTTGAGGTCTCCTGTATTACAGGATGTGTGGTCCGGTTATTATGCTAGCCTTATAGCTTATACCACCCTGATCCATTCTGCGACCATAGACCAGTAGTTATGGATTTTGCGAAACAAAAATGTTTCACAAAACTCATAACTAAAATGTTACAAAGTACACTAACACCCATAAACTACCTATTAACCCCTAAACTGCCATCCACCCACATCTCAAATACTATATTAAACCTATTAACCCCTAATCTGCCGTCCCCCACATCGCCAACACTATATAAATCTATTAACCCCTAAACCACCGGCCCCCACATCGCTAATACTATATTAAACCTATTAACCCCTAAACCGCCGCCCCCACATCGCAACTACTATAATAAACCTATTAACCCCTAAACCGCTGGCCGCCCACATAGCAAATCACTAAGTTAAAATATTAACCCCTAAACCTAACACCCCCTAACTAAATTAAATTTACAATATAACTATCTTAAAATAAATAAAAACCTACCTGTGAAATAAAAAAAAACTATAAATTAACCTAACATAACTATTTTAACAAAATAAAATAAAATAAAAATAAAAAAATTAAATTACAAAAACACTATGAAAAAATAGAAAAACCTAACATTACCAAAAAAAAACACTAAAATTATGAAAAAAAAAAAAAAAGATTAATACAAAATAAACTAAATTATCCAAAATAATAAAAATTAAACCTAATCGAATACCCAATAAAAACAAAAAAGCCCCCCAAAATAACCCCCCCATATCTATCAATAAACTACCAATAGCCCTTAAAAGGGCCTTTTGTAGGGCGCTGCCCTAAGTTAAACAGCTCTTTTACATCCATAAATTACAAAGTCCCCCCCTAACAGTAAAAACCCCGCACCCAACCAACCCCCCAAAATAAAAAAACCTAATTCTAAAAAAAAAACTAAGCTTCCCATCTTAGGTTTTTTTTATTTCACAGGTAAGTTTTTATTTATTTTAAGATAGTTATATGGTAAATTTAATTTAAAGTTAGGGGGTGTTAGGTTTAGGGGTTAATAGTTTAATTAGTGATTTGCGATTTGGGGGTGGCAGTTTAGGGGTTAATAGTTTAAATTAGTGTGTTGCGAATTGGGGGGCCGGCAGTTTATGGGGTTAATTGGTTTAGTTTATTATTTGCGATGTGGGGGCACGGTGGTTTAGGGGTTAATATGTTTAAGAGATGAGGAAAGGAAAACACGGAATCATCAAAACTCACAACCCTCATGACCCCGTTCAGAAGGTACAGGTTCTCATAGATGCCATATGGGATTTCGACTGGAAGTAAAGTTTTTCAGAGATGTGAAATAGTTGTTGATGACAACCTGATTTGGGGCTCTTCTGTTGAGGTACATGACCAACTGCTTAAATGTTTATTAAACCGTGTCAGAGCAATCAATCTGAAGCTTAAACCAACTAAATGTTGCATCAGGGTCTCCAGGGTGCTATAAGTAGGCCACCTCCTCACAGATAAAGGCGTCAAGCCTCACCCAAACAAAACTAAGGCCATACACCAAATGCCTGCCCCAAAAGACAAACATGGGCTACATAGGTTTCTGGGCATGACCAATTATCTCTCAAAGTTTATACATTGCTACAGTAAGATAACGGTTCCCGTCCATCAGCCCCTGCGCCAAGATGCAAATTGGTGTTGGACTAAACAACATGCTTCTGCTGTAGATACGTTTAAAGCACATCTGACAAGTTCACCTGTCTTACAGTATTTTGATATACACAAGCCGGCGGTAATATTGTCTGATAATGCTTTGCAGCACGGTCTTGGAGCAGTATGCCTTCAAGATGGCAGGCCTGTGGCATTCACAACAAGTTCTTACTGAAACTGAAGCATACTATGCACACATTGAGAAAGAGCTCTTGACACTAGTTTTTGCTTGTTCAAAATGTCATGATTATATCTAAGCCTCTGCAAACAGCATTGGTGCTTATCCAGCAAAAGATAATAAAGCTTCAGCACTACCACCTAAATGTGGTCTGTAATCGAGGTTGTGAACTGTATGTTGCAGATGCACTTTTATATGCACACCTTCCCACCACAGACAATCCTGGAGTTATTGAGGATTATGACGTGCTAACTCTGGACAGAGTGTTGTCGTTCAGAAGGATTGAAGAAATTTAGCAAAACACACAGGAAGATGCTACCTGCGCACATTTTTTGGACATCATTCTCAAGGGGTGGCTTGGCTCATCTAAAGGATTCCCACATGATATTCAGCTATTTTACACTATGTGGGGTGAGCTGACAGTGGATGATGTATTAATTCTACATGGTCAGAGGTATTTCATCCCTCACTCCCTCCAAAAATACTACTTGACACAACTCCATCAAGGTCACCCTGGTATCCAGTCCACTAAGTGAAGGGCATGTAAAACCATGTTTGGCCCACTATGTACTGTGAAATTGACAGGGAAATTTCCAGATGTGCCCAGTGTAATGCTCTAAAACAACACCCGTTGAGGGAACCCTTACAACTTCACCAGGTACCTGACAGACCATGCTCCATAACTGCAGCTGACATATTTGAGTGGACAGGCAAGAATGACTTGGTCTTGGTAGATTTGTACTCTGGATGGTGGGAGTTTGACACACTCCCGAACCTTTCCAGTACCGCTGTAATCAGGACCTTAAAGCGGCACTTCTCTGTACATGGGATTCCCCATCAATTGATAACTGACAATGCAACATTATTTTCGAAAATAAAGATTAAGAACTTTGCTTAGCAGTGGAATTTTCAGCATGTCACGAGCAGTCCCAATTACCCTGGATCCAATGGTCTGGCGGAGCATGTGTCCAGTCAGCCAAGCAACTCCTAGAGAAATGCACACGTGCTGATTCTGACATTTATGCAGCTCTACTCAACCTGCACAACACACCCAGGGATGGTATGCTTTCTCAGGCCCAGCGTTTACTGTCAAGTAGCACCAGGACTCACGTGGTTTCATCCCAGGTCGTGCCAAGAGTTGAGACTAATGTTCAGGCTGCTTTACTCACGAGAAAAAGGAAAAATAAGTCATGAAAAATCTGCTAGATGCCTGTCACCTCTGGAGCCTGGGAAGGTGGTAAGGATGTAGACAACCCGTGGTTTTGACAAACTGGCTATGTTTTCTGGCAAGGCCCGCCAACCCAACAGATATGTTGTCCACTCAGATGGTAAAACCTTGTAAGGTACAGTTGTCACCTCCTACAGGTATCTGAATAATACTGCTCATAATTTTCTCAGAACCCCAAGCATGGCATTGTGCTGTGGTACCAAATGACAATGACACTTCACAAAATGGATGTAACATTCCATTAAAAAAAATCACTGACAGTTCCAGGCAAGAGGTTCAGACTCACAAGCCCAACTGTTTGTTACTCGATCAGGAAGAGTGTGCAAAGCTAATCCAAAGGTCAAAGACTTTCTCACACACTGATATTTTATAGCTTTTTGTGTAAGAGAGTATTATGTACATAATGTTTCTGTCTTTGTTATGCTGCACTTCTTTCTTGGTTTATGATATATATATAAAATTTAAAAGGGGAATTATGTACAATATGTGTATGTTAAACATTTAGACAGATATGTGGGAGTGGATGTTTGAAAGCCAGATGTAAGGGGGTAGAGACAGGAGGTGGAGTAGCAGTGAAAATCCTAGGAGCAATGTCAGAGGTTTAATGGCAATAATCACAATAAATCATTTCATTAACAATTCATCAAATGACTCCTAACTGCTTGTGAACATTTACAGCTATAATTCAATTAAATACATTACAAAAATGGCATGAAGTAACTAGATATTGAAGCATAAAAAAAGTAATGTGAATAATCGAATGACCGTAAAACATGGTTCACTTATGTTTGTACCTTAAGAGGAAACAGCAAAATCAAGTAAATATTGAAGAGGGCAAACTTCTTTTTTACATTAAAAAAATAATAGTCAAAAAACTCTTCATAGTCAGACATAAGTGAACTCCCTATTTAAAGAGGGCACGCCTCTTTTTTTTACATAGTGAAATATAGGAAAAAAACATCCTTTAGTCCATAAATAAGTGAACTCCATGTTTTAGGAGAGAAAACGTTTTTCTTCATAACAATATATTGTCAAAAGTTTTCTGTTTATATTTAGATAAAAGGCACTAGTATGAAACAATAAAGTACTATATGTTAAATATATATCAAGAAAATACATGCTTTACAATTACAAAATATAATATACCAAAGCTCAAATATTAATAGCTGCATAATCTAAAGTTTCATTAAGACCATCTGGATTTAATGAGCTCAGCTTCAGTATTAAATAAGAATCAGTTTCAGTTGAGTTAACCTATTATAACTTTTACTGTTTTGTATAGATTCAGTGTGGTTGCCCTTACAATCATTTTTACAATTTTGATGAATAGTTTTAAATTACTGTGTAAAGCCAATTTATTTATTTTCTTGTGTTTCAGATAAAACAAACCAAATACTAGACATGTGCGTTTCGTTTCGGACAAATTTGTAATTCGGACAAATTTTGTCCGATTCGGCGATTCAAATGCATCCGAATTTCAGAATCGGCACATCCCGAAAAATTCCCTAAAATTCCAAAAATTAATAAATTAGTTTCTGAATTTTTGGATTCATTATTCATATTAAGAATTTTTCATTGTTCCTAAACCGCAGTTCCCCCCCCACTAACTCTAAGTCTATAATAAAGGTATTAACCCCTAAACCGCCATCCCGAAACATCGCAGACACAAACAAAACCTATTAACCCCTAAACCGCACCCCCCCACGTCGCCAACACAAACTAAACCTCTAAACCTAATAATCCCTAAACCGCACGCCCCCCACATCGCCGACATAAACTAAACCTATTAACTCCTAAACCGCACCCCCACACACACATTGCCAACACTAACTAAACCTATTAACCCCTAAACCGCCGTTCCAAAACATCGCAGACACGAACTAAACCTATTTATCCCTAAACCACAACACCCCCCCCACACCACCACCACTAAATAAAGCTATTAACCCCTAAACTGTACCCCCCCAACTCGCCAACACTAACTAATCCTATTAACCCCTAAACCGCCATTTCAAAACTCGGCTAACACTAACTAAAGTTATTAACCCCTAAACTGCCGTTCCCAAAAAAATGCCAATACTAACTAAACCTATTAACCCCTAAACTGCCGGCCACCACATCGCAACAACCTAAATTAAACTATATTAACCCATAAACCTAACACCCCTTAACTTTAAACCTAACCCTAACCATAACCCTAAACCTAACACCCCCTAACTTTAACATTATTAAAATATAACTAAATTAAAGTTACAATTATTAACTAAATAATACCTTTAAATCTAAATACAAGGTAACTTACCTGTGAAATAAAACCTAAGCTAGCTACAATATAACTAATAGTTATATTGTAGCTAGCTTAGGTTTTATTTTTATTTCACAGGTAAGTTATTTATTTTAACTAGGTAGACTAGTTAGTAAATAGTTATTAACTATTTACTAACTACCTAGTTAAAATAAATACAAACTTACCTGTAAAATAAAAAAATAAAAACCTAAGCTGCCTTACACTAAAAGCTAGCATTACAAAATAAAAAACCTACCATTACAAAATAAAAAAACTACCATTACAAAAAAATAACAAACGAAATTATCCAAAACAATAAAAAATATTCCTATTTACCCCCCAAAATAAAAAATTCCCTAATCTATAATAAACTACCAAGGGACCTTTTGTAGGGCATTGCCCTAAAGTTTACAGCTCTTTTGGTACAAAAAAAAGCACAAAGACCCACTAACATTACAAACCCCCAACCCCAAACCCACAGAATAAAAATAAAGTTTCACCTAATCTACCCATTGCCCTGAAAAGGGCATTTGTATGGGCATATCCCTTAAAAGGGCATTCAGCTCTTTTACTGCCAATAAAAAATAAAAAATGGCTATTCTAAAAAAACAAAAAACAATCCAACAACGAAAAAAAACATTACACAAAATAACAAAAGAATTATCAAAAATAGTAAAAATTATTCCTATTCTAATACCCATTTAAAAAAAAACACACCCCAAAATAAAAAATCTAATCTATAATAAACTGCCAATAGCCTTTAAAAGGGCCTTTTGTAGGGCATTGCCCTAAAGTTTACAGCTCACAAATAAATACAAAGACCCACTAACATTACAAACCCCCACCCCCCCAAACCCATAAAATAAAAAAAGTTATCTAAAAAAAACCTATTCTACCCATTGCCCTGAAAAGAGCATTCAGCTGTCGGGAACTGCGGTTTAGGGGTTAATAGGTTTAGTTAGTGTTGGCGATGTTTGGGAACGACAGTTAGGGGTTAATAGGTTTAGTTAGAGTTGGCAAAGTGAGGGGTGCGGTTTAGAGGTTAATAGTTTTAGTTAGTGTTGGCGATGTCGGAAACAGCAGTTTAGGGGTTAATACTTTATTTAGTGATTTATTTAGTGTTGGTGATGTTTGAGATCTGAGGGGGTGCGGTTTAAGGGTTAATAGGTTTAGTTCATGTCGGCAATATCGGGGAACTGAGGTTTCAGGGTTAATAACTTTATTTCGTTATTTAGTTAGTGTCGGCGATGTGGGGGGCTGGGGTTTAGGGGTTAATAGGTTTAGGTAGTGTTAGTGATGTGGGAGGACAGCGATTTAGGGGTTAAAAGCTTTATTTAGTGGATTGTGGGTGGCGGCGGATTAACATAATTTTGTTTCGGCAATCGCCAGAACATTAGTTAGAAAGTAATAAAGATTTGGTCCGATATAAATAAAAATTCAATAACGGTTTCGAATGCATCTAAATTTCAAAATTCGGAACAACACAAATAAATTCTGAAACCGAATTACTGACACATACCGAACTATTACGAATGTCTCGAAGCAAACCAAATTTTTTTTCGAAGCGGACCAAATTTTTCAAAATACTGTATCCCACTTTTACAATCCAGCAAATGAATAAAATAATCTGATTTGCAAGATGTGTGATTTTGATTTTGATTTCTTCAATATTTTCTACATTTACATTACTTTGAAATGCTGAAACATTATGGGCTAGATTACTACTGGTGCAGTATTTGGTTTCTTTGTGTAAGCGAAAACTCTGCTAGAATTTTAATTTTCGCGCTGATCAGGATGCATTCGTATTACAAGTTCCAAAAAAACATTTTTTTGCACAAACGTTAATGCTTGAATGTATTCCCCCATAGAGATCAATGGAGAAAAAAAGTGGAAAAAGCACACCTGGGCCTCTAGTTATCAAGCTGTTAACCGCAAATACGCTGGAATTCCGCAGCGTATTTGCGGCGAGCCTGATTCGCCTTAGTTATCAAACCCTACAGACCGGCAAAAGTAGAAATATGTGACGTAACCTACGATCCGCCGGACTCAGTCCGACACAGATCGATGCTTACGTCACTCCATATGTGCCGAATGCAAGTTCGGCACAATCTGACTACTTTTGCAAGTTATCAAATAACTAGCAGGTACGCTCGCCACTATTCCAGGCCAGCGTACCTGGTTTTCAATCCGCCACCCTGGAGGCGGCGGATGCCATAGGAATCAATGGGGGTCTGAAAGCAGTGAAAGCTCATGTTCGCTGCTGCCCGATATCCCATTGATTCCTATGGTAAAGTTTACACCTAACATGTACCCCGAGTCTAAACACCCCTTATCTGCCCCCCCACACCGCCGCCACCTACAGGGAGTGCAGAATTATTAGGCAAGTTGTATTTTTGAGGATTAATTTTATTATTTAACAACAACCATGTTCTCAATGAACCCAAAAAACTCATTAATATCAAAGCTGAATAGTTTTGGAAGTAGTTTTTAGTTTGTTTTTAGTTATAGCTATTTTAGGGGGATATCTGTGTGTGCAGGTGACTATTACTGTGCATAATTATTAGGCAACTTAACAAAAAACAAATATATACCCATTTCAATTATTTATTTTTACCAGTGAAACCAATATAACATCTCAACATTCACAAATATACATTTCTGACATTCAAAAACAAAACAAAAACAAATCAGTGACCAATATAGCCACCTTTCTTTGCAAGGACACTCAAAAGCCTGCCATCCATTGATTCTGTCAGTGTTTTGATCTGTTCACCATCAACATTGCGTGCAGCAGCAACCACAGCCTCCCAGACACTGTTCAGAGGGGTGTACTGTTTTCCCTCCTTGTAAATCTCACATTTGATGATGGACCACAGGTTCTCAATGGGGTTCAGATCAGGTGAACAAGGAGGCCATGTCATTAGATTTTCTTCTTTTATACCCTTTCTTGCCAGCCACGCTTTGGAGTACTTGGACGCGTGTGATGGAGCATTGTCCTGCATGAAAATCATGTTTTTCTTGAAGGATGCAGACTTCTTCCTGTACCTGTCAGTATATTTATGAAAATCTTAGTAGTGCTATCCAAATAATATATAAGTTTATGGCAGGGTTATAAACACAATCTTAAAATAATTTTCCTTAAAAATTGAAACCCTAATCAACCATGCATCTACTAGACCATACAATTAATATAAATATCTGAATTCTTTTATTTAGTTAATATCCATAAACATATTGAAGTATATTCGCAATAAAAGGAAATGAAACAAAATTTATATGCGTTAAAACCAACTCTTAAGATATGCTATCCTTCTTACAAAACCCAGAAAAATATACCTTCACAATTTAGCCTTATTTATTTAATACAATGGGACTAAAACCTTTAACATCCAAGCAATACAATTCTAAACTGTGCTCTTTCAACAATAGGATAATATATATATATTCTGCTATTTAACTGCAATTTATCTTAATACAGAATTAACTTACAATATCAGAACTTGCACAGATGATTTACTTAGCAAATCAGATACAGATTTAAACGATATATATATATATATATATATATATAGGCTGTGAAATGCTAACTAAAACACACTGTTTTTTTAAATCTATTAAATACAAATTGACTATGCATATAACTTATCTTATAATAAAACTTTTATATACATCACCAAATAACAGCAATCCAGTTCCCAATTTTCGCAACGGATCCAATTTCACACCTCATATAAAATAAGTGTAATTGCAATGGAATAGGAGAAATATGGCCCACTTTGTTTTTGTAGTTTGACTGTGTCCCACGCAAAACAGTTTCAGTCAGTTACCAAACTTTGCAGCCAGTGTCCCTCTTCTTCCTTCTGCATCCACTATATAGTTTAATCATTGGTGTGAAATATGGGTGGCCCTTCGAAACCTTGTCCCTCTATTGGATAATCTGAATATCCCATTTCCAACAGCCAAAAAGCTTTCTGGCTGTAGTTCTCTCATGGCAACACTGGGTGGCATCATTACAAACATACATAGCAACATTTGAATCAACTTAAATCAGTATTTCTATTAAATGGTTATTCATTTTATCATAATTTACTGCAACAACTATTCACAATATTTGTTTTGGATAAGTTATATCTTAATGAATTTTCTGATCATTTTGATATGAAACATCAAATACATCTAGTATTATATTAAAATAATTTATATTTCATAGTCATATCACATCAAATATATATCTCACTATATTTTAAAAGATGTATGTGAAACTTTATAAACATTTATTTGCACGTTTATATGATATGACTTAATTCATTTCATGCAGGCATTCCGTCTCTTTCTAAGTGCATAGATTGATGCTCATGATCAATGGTTGTCTGCAATAAAAATAGAAATAATTATTAGAGATCATCCAAGCATTCATATGTCTATGGTCCATAAGTATTTATTTATATTCTTAAAAACACAGAGGCTAAGTAAGATCTTTTATGTTTTCAAAACATATATATCATTTCTATGAATATCTGAATTTATTTCCTATATAAATATCCCCTGCAGCAATTATCTATTTAATACAATGTGCTTAATTTCAATATATATATATCATGAATCATTCTAAACATACATGGAAAACTGGCATTGTTCCCCTTGCAAAATGTATTTAATTTTATTTGTGTCCCCTTCCCCCAAGATGGGGTTTTGCAGTACGTCTTCAAATAGAGATTCAGTGAGATAGAACTGTTGTATCACACGTGTCAAATTCCAAAGAGGTCCTTGAACACATTCTTTTCTCACCTCACCAAATGTTCTGAAGTTATAAAAATCTGCATATATAGTCAAATGAATCTATTTCCTTTAGAAAAGAAATGTTTGTGTGTTTTACACTACAGGGGTCGTGCTTCAAAAGGCTCTGCTGATCGTCAATCCTGATAGACGTGTATTAGAAGCTGTGTTCAACAAACTCATGTTCAATTAATCCTGAGGTCTCATCTAACATATACAGTGTATAAAATATACATGTATATATATATATATATATATATATATATATGTACACATATGTAATATTCATCATAATATTCATATACTCTGACAACCACTGCTTGAAGAAGGTGTCTTCCAGAAACTGGCAGTAGGACTGGGAGTTGAGCTTGACTCCATCCTCAACCCGAAAAGGCCCCACAAGCTCATCTTTGATGATACCAGCCCAAACCAGTACTCCACCTCCACCTTGCTGGCGTCTGAGTCGGACTGGAGCTCTCTGCCCTTTACCAATCCAGCCACGGGCCCATCCATCTGGCCCATCAAGACTCACTCTCGTTTCATCAGTCCATAAAACCTTAGAAAAATCAGTCTTGAGATATTTCTTGGCCCAGTCTTGACGTTTCAGCTTGTGTGTCTTGTTCAGTGGTGGTCGTCTTTCAGCCTTTCTTACCTTGGCCATGTCTCTGAGTATTGCACACCTTGTGCTTTTGGGCACTCCAGTGATGTTGCAGCTCTGAAATATGGCCAAACTGGTGGCAAGTGGCATCTTGGCAGCTGCACGCTTGACTTTTCTCAGTTCATGGGCAGTTATTTTGCGCCTTGGTTTTTCCACACGCTTCTTGCGACCCTGTTGACTATTTTGAATGAAACGCTTGATTGTTCGATGATCACGCTTCAGAAGCTTTGCAATTTTAAGAGTGCTGCATCCCTCTGCAAGATATCTCACTATTTTTGACTTTTCTGAGCCTGTCAAGTCCTTCTTTTGACCCATTTTGCCAAAGGAAAGGAAGTTGCCTAATAATTATGCACACCTGATATAGGGTGTTGATGTCATTAGACCACACCCCTTCTCATTACAGAGATGCACATCACCTAATATGCTTAATTGGTAGTAGGCTTTCGAGCCTATACAGCTTGGAGAAAGACAACATGCATAAAGAGGATGATGTGGTCAAAATACTCATTTGCCTAATAATTCTGCACTCCCTGTACATAATACTTATTAACACCTAAATCACCGCTCAAGGACCCCGCCTCATTAAATAAAGTGTTTAAGCCCTAAACCGCCGCTCCCGGAGCCCACAGCCACCTACATTATACATATTAACCCCTAATCTGCCCCCCCTACACCGCCGCCACCTACATTATATGTATTAACCCCTAATCTGCCCCCCCTACACCTCCGCCACTATATTAAATGTATTAACCCTTAAACCTAAGTCCAACCCTAACCCCCCTTAACTTAAATATAATTTAAATAAATTTAAATAAATATTCCTTCATTAACTAAATAATTAATATTTAAAACTAAATACTTTCCTGTAAAATAAACCCTAAGGCCTAGATTTAGAGTTTGGCGGTAGCCGTGAAAACCAGCGTTAGAGGCTCCTAACGCTGGTTTTAGGCTACCGCCGGTATTTGGAGTCAGTCAGGAAAGGGTCTAACGCTCACTTTTCAGCCGCGACTTTCCATACCGCAGATCCCCTTACGTCAATTGCGTATCCTATCTTTTCAATGGGATCTTTCTAACTCCGGTATTTAAAGTCGTGTCTGAAGTGAGCGTTAGAATTCTAACGACAAAACTCCAGCCGCAGAAAAAAGTCAGTAGTTAAGAGGCCGGTTTATAAAGCTCTTAACTACTGTGCTCTAAAGTTCACTAACACCCATAAACTACCTATGTACCCCTAAACCGAGGTCCCCCCACATCGCCGCCACTCAATTAAATTTTTTTAACCCCTAATCTGCCAACCGCCACCTACGTTATACTTATGTACCTCTAATCTGCTGCCCCTAACACCGCCGACCCCTATATTATATTTATTAACCCCTAACCTGCCCCCCACAACGTCGCCGCCAGCAACCTACAATAATTAACCCCTAATCTGCCGACCGCAAAGAGCCGCCACCTACATTATAGCTATGACCCCTAATCTGCTGCCCCTAACACCGCCGACCCCTATATTATATTTATTAACCCCTAATCTGCCCCCCTCAACGTCGCCTCCACCTAACTACACTTATTAACCCTTAATCTGCCGAGCGGATCTCACCGCTACTATAATAAAGTTATTAACCCCTAATCCGCCTCACTCCCGCCTCAATAACCCTATAATAAATAGTATTAACCCCTAATCTGCCCTCCCTAACATCGCCGACACCTAACTTCAATTATTAACCCCTAATCTGCCGACCGAATCTCGCCGCTATTCTAATAAATGGATTAACCCCTAAAGCTAAATCTAACCCTAACACTAACACCCCCCTAAGTTAAATATAATTTAAATCTAACGAAATAAATTAACTCTTATTAAATAAATTATTCCTATTTAAAGCTAAATACCTGTAAAATAAACCCTAATATAGCTACAATATAAATTATAATTATATTATAGCTATTTTAGGATTTATATTTATTTTACAGGTAACTTTGTATTTATTTTAACCAGGTACAATAGCTATTAAATAGTTAAGAACTATTTAATAGCTAAAATAGTTAAAATAATTTCAAAATTACCTGTAAAATAAATCCTAACCTAAGTTACAATTAAACCTAACACTACACTATCAATAAATTAATTAAATAAAATACCTACAATTATCTACAATTAAACCTAACACTACACTATCAATAAATTAATTTAATACAATACCTACAAATAAATACAATTAAATAAACTAACTAAAGTACAAAAAATAAAAAAGAACTACGTTACAAAAAATAAAAAAATATTTACAAACATTAGAAAAATATTACAACAATTTTAAACTAATTACACCTACTCTAAGCCCCCTAATAAAATAACAAAGACCCCCAAAATAAAAAAATGCCCTACCCTATTCTAAATTACAAAAGTTCAAAGCTCTTTTACCTTACCAGCCCTGAACATGGCCCTTTGCGGGGCATGCCCCAAAGAATTCAGCTCTTTTGCCTGTAAAAAAACACATACAATACCCCCCCCCAACATTACAACCCACCACCCACATACCCCTAATTTAACCCAAACCCCCCTTAAATAAACCTAACACTAAGCCCCTGAAGATCTTCCTACCTTGTCTTCACCATGCCAGGTATCATCGATCGGTCCTGGCTCCAAAATCTTCATCCAACCCAAGCGGGGGCTAGACATCCATCATCCGGTGGCTGAAGAGGTCCAGAAGAGGCTCCAAAATCTTCATCCTATCCGGGAAGAAGAGGCGATCCAGACCGGCAACCATCTTGATCCAAGCGGCATCTTCTATCTTCATCCGATGAGGACCGGCTCCATCGTGAAGACCTCCAGCGCGGATCAATCTTCTTCCGACGACGTCCAACTGAAGAATGACGGTTCCTTTAAGGGAACAGCCAATAGAATGCGAGCTCAATCTGATTGGCTGATCGGATCAGCCAATCGGATTGAACTTGATTCTGATTGGCTGATTCCATCAGCCAATCAGAATTTTCCTACCTTAATTCCGATTGGCTGATAGAATCCTATCAGCCAATCGGAATTCGAGGGATGCCATCTTGGATGACGTCCCTTAAAGGAACCGTCATTCTTCAGTTGGACGTCGTCAGAAGAAGATTGATCCGTGCTGGAGGTCTTCACGATGGAGCCGGTCCTCATCGGATGAAGATAGAAGATGCCGCTTGGATCAAGATGGTTGCCGGTCTGGATCGCCTCTTCTTCCCGGATAGGATGAAGATTTTGGAGCCTCTTCTGGACCTCTTCAGCCGCCGAATGATGGATGTCTAGCCCCCGCTTGGGTTGGATGAAGATTTTGGAGCCAGGACCGATCGGTGTGATACCCGGCGAGGTGAAGATAAGGTAGGAAGATCTTCAGGGGCTTAGTGCTAGGTTTATTTAAGGGGGGTTTGGGTTAGATTAGGGGTATGTGGGTGGTGGGTTGTAATGTTGGGGGGGGTATTGTATGTGTTTTTATACAGGCAAAAGAGCTGAATTCTTTGGGGCATGCCCCGCAAAGGGCCCTGTTCAGGGCTGGTAAGGTAAAAGAGCTTTGAACTTTTGTAATTTAGAATAGGGTAGGGCATTTTTTTATTTTGGGGGTCTTTGTTATTTTATTAGGGGGCTTAGAGTAGGTGTAATTAGTTTAAAATTGTTGTAATTTTTTTCTAATGTTTGTAAATATTTTTTTATTTTTTGTAACTTAGTTCTTTTTTATTTTTTGTACTTTAGTTAGTTTATTTAATTGTATTTATTTGTAGGAATTGTATTTAATTTATTTATTGATAGTGTAGTGTTAGGTTTAATTGTAACTTAAGTTAGGATTTATTTTACAGGTAATATTGTAATTATTTTAACTATTTTAGCTATTAAATAGTTCTTAACTATTTAATAGCTATTGTACCTGGTTAAAATAAATACAAAGTTACCTGTAAAATAAATATAAATCCTAAAATAGCTATAATATAATTATAATTTATATTGTAGCTATATTAGGGTTTATTTTACAGGTAAGTATTTAGTTTTAAATAGGAATAATTTATTTAATAAGAGTTAATTTATTTCGTTAGATTTAAATTATATTTAATTTAGGGGGGTGTTAGGGTTAAAGTTAGACTTAGCTTTAGGGGTTAATAAATTTATTAGAGTAGCGGTGAGCTCCTGTCGGCAGATTAGGGGTTAATACTTGAAGTTAGGTGTCGGCAATGTTAGGGAGGGCAGATTAGGGATTATACTATTTATTATATGGTTATTGAGGCGGGAGTGAGGCGGATTAGGGGTTAATACATTTATTATAGTAGCGCTCAGGTCCGGTCGGTAGATTAGGGGTTAATAAGTGTAGTTAGGTGGAGGCGACGTTGGGGGCGGCAGATTAGGGGTTAATAAATATAATATAGGGGTCGGCGATGTTAGGGCAGCAGATTAGGGGTACATAGGGATAATGTAAGTAGCGGCGGTGTACGGAGTGGCAGATTAGGGGTTAAAAAAAATATGCAGGGGTCAGCGATAGCGGGGGCGGCAGATTAGGGGTTAATAAGTGTAAGGTTAGGGGTGTTTAGACTCGGGGTACATGTTAGAGTGTTAGGTGCAGACGTAGGAAGTGTTTCCCCATAGCAAACAATGGGGCTGCGTTAGGAGCTGAACGCGGCTTTTTTGCAGGTGTTAGGTTTTTTTTCAGCTCAAACAGCCCCATTGTTTTCTATGGGGGAATCGTGCACGAGCACGTTTTTTGAAGCTGGCCGCGTCCGTAAGCAACTCTGGTATCGAGAGTTGAAGTTGCGTTAAATATGCTCTACGCTCCTTTTTTGGAGCCTAACGCAGCCATTCTGTGAACTCTCAATACCAGAGTTATTTAAAAGGTGCGGCCAGAAAAAAGCCAGCGTTAGCTACGCGGGTCGTTACCGACAAAACTCTAAATCTAGCCGTAAGATAGCTGCAATATAACTAATAGTTACATTGTAGCTATCTTAGGGTTTATTTTTATTTTACAGGCAAATTGGTATTTATTTTAACTAGGTACAATAGTTATTAAATAGTTATTAACTATTTAATAACTACCTAGTTAAAATAAAGACAAATTTACCTGTAAAATAAAACCTAACCTAAGTTACAGTTACACCTAACACTACACTACAATTAAATTAATTACCTAAATTAAATAAAATTATCTAAAGTACGAAAAAATAAACTAAATTACAGAAAATAATAAAATAATTACAAGAATTTTAAACTAATTACACCTAATCTAATCCCACTAATAAAATAAAAAAGCCCCCCAAAATAATAAAAAGCCCTACCCTATACTAAATTACAAATAGCCTTTTAAAGGGCTTTTTGTGGGACATTGCCCCAAAGTAATCAGCTCTTTTACCTGTAAAAAAAAATTACAATACCCCCCTAACATTAAAACCCACCACCCACACACCCAACCCTACTCTAAAACCCACCCAATCCCCCCTTAAAAAAAACCTAACACTAACCCCTTGAAGATCACCCTACCTTGAGAAGTCTTCACCCAACCGGGCCGAAGTCCTCAACGAAGCCAGGCGAAGTGGTCCTCCAGACGGGCAGAAGTCTTCATCCAGGCGGCATCTTCTATCTTCATCCATCTGGCGTGGAGCGGGTCCATCTTCAAGACATCCGACGCGGAGCATCCTCTTCTTTCGACGTCTTCTTCCAGAATGAATGTTCCTTTAAATGATGTCATCCAAGATGGCGTCCCTTGAATTCCGATTGGCTGATAGAATTCTATCAGCCATTCGGAATTAAGCTAGGAAAAATCCTATTGGCTGATGCAATCAGCCAATAGGATTGAAGTTCAATCCTATTGGCTGATCCAATCAGCCAATAGGATTGAGCTCACATTCTATTGGCTGTTCCAATCAGCCAATAGAATGCAAGCTCAATCCTATTGGCTGATTGCATCAGCCAATAGGATTTTTCCTACCTTGATTCTGATTAGCAACTGTGTAAGAGTAACGCTCTGTGAGCGATCTCACCCAATCCGTGTAGGGTCTCAGAATACTAAGTGAACACTGTCCATGGGAAGACATCCAACAGCAGTAATGATTGTGGCAATCCCCAGCGTGTATCAAGCTGTCAGCGATCCAAACCAGCATGCGAGTATCGAGCTCTATTGGCGTCTGATGTCACTTCCACAACAGCAGGCAACGCGCGTTTCGGGCTCCGCCCTTCAACTTGGCCTGTCATACTCCATAAAACCACCTCCTTTTCAAGCATACTCACTGTGTGCAGTAGTAGCGCCCACATAGCATCACCACTCCGAATATCAAGCAAAAATGACAGAGACATCCCAGACACACGCAAATACAAACAGCTGATATTACAGACACAGGAATTTTACGTGACAAGTAGTAATACATGAAATTTCATACATGAATTAAGCAAGCAATTAACGTATTAATATAAAAATGTTCTACTCACATGTAAAGGCTAATATAGAGGTATCATACACACATATAGTATGAATATAGTAAAGAAACAAATAAATATTAAAGCACCATAGTGCAAAGTGAAAAAACAAAAAGTGAAATGTCCACATATAAAAGATAAATTTGAAAGGACATTTACCACAATTCATTCTTCATTATAACTATTCACACTCTCAAAAAAAGGGGAGATCTCAATGAGACCACAGTCCCTAGACAAATGCACCCCATGTAATTTCCCTATTTAAGCCATAGGGGGTCATAGAATCCATTTTTTGGATCCAAAGTGCTTCTTTTTCGAAAAGTAATTTTTGTCTATTCCCACCTCTCCTTAAAGGGCCAACCCCATCAACCACCTGAAATTTAAGTTGACTTTTATTATGACCTAAAAGTATAAAGTGATGGGCTACAAGGGCAGAAGGATCAAGTTTACCTATGGCTGTTTTATGTTGTTTAATCCTGTCTCTGATAGGTTTGGTGGTCTCGCCAAAATAGGCTAGACCACACAGACATTTAATTACATAGACCACAAAATTGGAGTCACAAGTAAACTGACCTCTGATGGTCAAATGTTTACCAGATCTAGGGTGTGTAATAGTGTCACCTAGTTTTATTGAGTTACATTGTGCACAATTATTACATGGAAATGTGCCATTCACAGTAGTACTCTCGGCTACTCTAGTCTGCCCAGTTCCTATATCTGCCTTAACCAAAGTATCTCTCAAATTGCGATTCCTCTTATACGAGAATAAAGGAAAATCCTTAAAGGTACTGGCTAGAAATGTATCTTCTGATAACAAAAAACAATGTTTTCTGAATATCCTTTTTAAAGGTGGAATATCTTAACCATATGGTACCACAAAGGGAATTCTATCATTCAATGTCCTCTTAGTGGATTTTTTCTGAATAAGACTAGCACAGGGAATTGAATCTACTTTTAATTTATGAATTTATAATAGATCAACTGGATATCCCCTGCTTTCAAACCGATCAAAAAAAATCTTGAAATTGTTCATTCAGACGTGTCTCATTATTAACAATCCGTTTGGCCCTTAGAAGTTGACTGAAAGGAAGGCTCCTAATCATTTGTGGGGGATGAAAACTGGAAAAAAACAAAAGGTTATTCCTATCTGTGTCTTTCCTGAACACATCTGTCAACAAGGAACCATCTCTCAATGAGACAGTTATGTCTAGAAAGTTTTGAGTATGTAAGTCGTAATTGATGGTAAATTGAAGGTTTGGATCAAATGTATCCAATTCATGAAAAAAAAGCCATCAGGGAGATATTATCCCCTGTCCAAACCATAAAAACATCATCAATATACCTTTTCCAAAATTTACAATGTTCCTTAAAACTTTCATTACTGTAAAGAAATTTGTTCTCAAATTCATGTACATAAAGGGATGCGTATGTGGGGGCCATATTGGCCCCCATGGCCGTTCCCTTAGTTTGCAAATAAAATGAATCTCCAAAGAGAAAATAGTTCTTTGTCAACACTATTTCAAGTAAATCCATAATGAACATTTGTTCCCTGGGTGAGTAGAGAGCCATTCTATTTAATTGTTCACCAAATTTTATTTAAATTATATTCAAGTTAGGAGGTGTTAGGGTTAGGGTTAGACTTAGGTTTAAGGGTTAATACATTTAATATAGTGGTGGCGGTGTAGGGGGGCAGATTAGGGGTTAATATATATAATGTAGGTGGCGGCAGTGTAGAGGGGGCAGATTAGGGGTTAATATGTAAAATGTAGGTGGCGGTGGGCTCCGGGAGCGGCGGTTTAGGGGTTAATCCATTTATTAGAGTTGCGGCGGGGTCCGGGAGCGGCGGTTTAGGTGTTAATCACTTTATTTAGTTGCAGCGGGGTCCGGGAGCGGCGGTTTAGGGGATAAACAGTATAGTATAGTGTGGGCGTTTAGTGACAGGGTATCAATAAAGCTGTTAAAAAGCCAAAGAGCAGCGAGATCGATGACTGTTAGTTAACAACAGTCCCCTGCTCATCGCTCCGTACTTGGTGCGCGGCTTTTTGACAGCTTTTTTGATAATTTTGGAGAGCGTATTCAGGTCCGCAGCAGCGATGTTAGGCGATCTTAGGCGAGCGTATTGGTGCCGGCGAATGCAGGTAAGTTGACAGGTTGATAAATAGAGGCCCTGAGATCCCGCAAATGTTATCGCATTTACGCATTCCCCATAGAAGTCAATAGAGAAAAAAAATTGTTGAAAACAAACAAACAACCATTGCGTAAACAACATAACATTTTTGCATTAGCAAATACCAAATATTTGCAGTAAATACATTTATAGCCATTTATACTGTATGTATGTATCTCTATGTTAAAGCCACTTGCCTGCCTTTTTTTTTTCTAACACCCAAGATCTCCAATGTTTGAGCCCTTATAACTGTTTTTTGCAATATTTGTTTTTAAATATTTTTTATTAGACAGTGTTAATATGAGGGTAACTCCCCTTTATAATTTTCTTTAAAGTGTTTTGTGCAACTTTTTAGTTTCGGAAAACAGTTAACCACAGCTCTGAGATTGCGGTAAGGATTGAAGCGTAAAGGGCGATTGAGCTAGCGCAATCATGATTTCGCTCTACTTTGTAATATCAGTGAAATGAAAATGGCTCGCAAAAACACGATTGCGCTAGTGCAAAACCGTTTGCGCCTCACTTCTAATATGAGTATAACACCTTCTAGTATGTTGGGAAGCCAAAAATTATTTTTAACCTTTAAGTTCACCATTAATAAGGATTACATTTAATTGTGATGAAACTTAAAGTGATGGTAAACTCTCCCCTTTATAAAAACAGAATGTTAGTGATATTTTAGATGAAGTTTAATTCATCAGTTGTACTGAAGTTGCGCTCTAACTATTTATGTAATATAGATATGAAATTTAAATACCCCGCGCTCCGCAGCCCACTTCAAAAGTCAATTTTCAGTGAGCTCACGGTCCGAATTGTTCTCCAATCAGTGCTCTAGCTACAACAAAAGGGCTCTAATTGGAAAACAATTCAAACCTTTAGCTCACAGAAATCTATATTAAAAAGTAAGTTATATTGCAACTTCATTACAACTGATGAATTAAACTTCTAAATATCACTGACATTCCGAATCTGTTTTTAAAAGGAGGAGAGTTTCCCATTACTTAAGGCAACTTTGGCTTTCAGGGAGCAGAACTTACAGAGTCTCCTGACTTTGGAGCTGTTGTAGATTCTTTAATTTTCATCAATTGTCTGGCTCTCTGTCTACAGCATTTTTTGTCTAAGGCCTAATTTCCTGGGAACACACTTCCTCTGTCCCAAGTCTTTTGAGTGTCTGACTCTGTTGACCCTCTTTCTCACTATGTATCACAGAGCTAACCTTACAACCACTAATTAGCAATATTCTCCCAGGAAGCCCTGACTTCCTGTCTCATTTCTCTTTTTTTAGAAATCCCCTCTTTCCTCACTCTTTTTCAAACACATGCCTTAAACAATATTCCCTCACTACAACTTGCTTTTAATTCTGTGTATTTTGCTAAAAAAAAAAAAGTAATTGAAAAATTGTTTGTTTTTCAGCTTGAGAAATACAGATATACGGGTCTATTTAACAAGGGCCGAATGACTCCTGTTCCTCTTGTTTTCGCGAGAGCCCTCAGGCTTGTTGAAAACAGGACTTAAGAAGCAGCGATCAGGCTGATTGACACCCCCTGCTAGCGGCAGGGGCGGTATTGCACCAGCAGTTCACCAGAACTGCTGGTGCAATGATAAATGTCGACAGCGTATGTTGTCGGCATTTATCGATGTGCAGCGGACATGGTTCGCACATATATAAATAGACCCCATTGTGAGAGATATCAATAATGACAATTCAAAGAAATAACATTCAATAACTGGAGTAGCATATGGAATAATAGTTTGAAAATGGGGGGGTTAAATGATCGTTTAAAAAATGTTCACCAGAACTGCTTGTGCAATGTTAAATGCCGACAGCTTATGCTGTCGGCATTCAGCGATGTCAGCAGACATTATCCGCCAAAGCAGATCATGTCCGTCTGACAAATGATAAATCTGCCCCTATGAGCTTTATTTTAGTAGTGGGCCTTTTATATTAAATCCCATGGGGCCCATTTATCAAAGGGCTTGCGGACCTGATCCGACACTGCGGATCAGGTCTGCAAGACCTCGCTAAATGCGGAGAGCAATACGCTCTCCGCATTTAACATTGCACCAGCAGCTCACAAGAGCTGCTGGTGCAACGCCGCCCCCTGCTGCCTCGCGGCCAATCGGCCGCCAGCAGGGGGGTGTCAATCAACCCGATCGTATTCGATCGGGTTGATTTCCGGCGATTCCTGTCCGCCAGCTCAGAGCAGGTGGACAGGGTTATGAAGCAGCGGTCTTTAGACCGCTGCTTCATAACTTGTGTTTCTGGCGAGTCTGAAGACTCGCCAGAAACACGGCCCTTCAAGCTCCGTACGGAGCTTGATAAATGGGCCTGCATGCATCTTCAAAGAATAGCAAACACATCACATGCACTGTGTTAAAATCTTTAGGACAGAATGTTAATTATATGTCGCAAAGTTTGCATATTTGTTCCCCCAATTTCCTGTAGGATTGTATTTATTTTATTTAATAGAACTGTGTTATTAGCTATAAATGACTTAAATATTTTTTAAATAAATAATTAGGATTTTATTGCTTACAGTCTTCATATTTTTCTTTAGATTGCTCTGTTGACGAAAACATTTCAAGGGAAAAACCTGATGTAAGTACCATGAGATAGTCAACTAAATTTACTCACATCTCTTTAGGCTCTCCAGCTTTACTGACCTCACTTGTCTTCTCCAAATTCATCAGCCTCTGTGTTACTCTATGTAGCTGATTTATTTCAGCTTTGATACGGAGCAAAAAATCACATTGTTATTATTATTTTAAAACAATACAATACTTTTAAAGATTCAGTTTCAAAATATTTTATTTATTTAAAGGGACATGAAACCCCAAATTTGTATTTCACAATTCAGAAAAAGCATACAATTTAAGAGAACTTTCCAATTTACCATTAATTTATTATCAAGTGTGCTCATTCTCTTGGTATCCCTTGTTGAAGAAGCAGTAATGCACTGCTGGAAGCTACATATGGACAAAAGTATGTGGACACTTGACCATTCCACCTATATGAGTTTGTTGGACATCCTATTCCAAAACCATGGCCATTAATTTTTTTGTTGGCTATAACAGTCACCACTCGTCTGGGAAATTTTTCCACAAGATTATGAAGTGTGTCTGTGCCCATTCAGTCAAGAGGATTTCAGATGTTAGACTAGAAGGGCCCATGTTTCTGGTGAGTCTTCAGACTCGCCAGAAAACGCAGTTATGAAGCTGCGGTCTAAAGACCGCTGCTCCATAACCCCGTCCACCTGCTCTGATGAGGTGGACAGGAATCACCAGAAATCAACCCGATCGAGTACAATCGGGTTGATTGACACCTCCCTGCTGATTGGCCGCGAGTCTGCAGGGGGCGGCGTTGCACCAGCAGCTCACAAGAGCTGCTGGTGCAATGTTGAATACGGAGAGTGTATTGCTCTCCATATTCAGCGAGGTCCTGTGGACCTGATCTGCACTGTCGGATCAGGTCCGCAAGACCTTTGATAAATAGGCCCCATTGTGTATTATACTTTGAAAGTATGTATATGTGAATTTAGAGTTCAAGATAAACATTGATGCTGACATTAGGACACACAGTGTCAAATTTTAGACAAGGATTTTAAAATCCAAATTGATGTTTGATTCAATATA
This sequence comes from Bombina bombina, assembly GCF_027579735.1. Taxonomy (NCBI): domain Eukaryota; kingdom Metazoa; phylum Chordata; class Amphibia; order Anura; family Bombinatoridae; genus Bombina; species Bombina bombina. The sequence continues at coordinate 176,633,875 of NC_069506.1, read as the reverse complement.
ATCTTAAACTTATAGCTCAAAGGGATAGCCCACCGATTCAGATACAGCAGAAATTAAAATCACCTCTTTACTGCTATTTTCAGTGTATTTCTTCCTTCTCTTGAATTTCTTTATCAGTAAGAAATTTCATCTTATATGCCAGCCCATTTTATAACACCTGTGAAGGGGTGGTTTTTAAAACTAGATTGCAATCAGGAGGGGTTACACAGGTACAGAGAGAAAAACTGTCCTAGCTCTTAAAATATCCATTGATTGCAAATAAATACATATGATACCCTGATGACATGCTATATTCGCAATTATTCCTGCTCAGAATAATACATTTACTCTTTATCCATATAGTTGTATAAATAAACACAGAGATATAAAAGACAACATTGTTAAAAAAAAAAGGAATTTAGGGACATGTAAATATGTTTGCAAAAGATTTCTGACATAACACACACACACATATATATACAGTATATAAATATAATATTATATATATATATATATATATATATATATATATATATATATATATATATATATATATATATATATATATATACAAGTATGTGCAAAGATATATTTACAAATACTAGCATTAATAATCTTTTATAAAAAAAAATATGAGATAAAAGCATATCATGTTTTCCAAGATAGGATAGATTTCTTTGTAACTCAAGTCTTTTTGGGATGAGAAACAGGCTCTCACTTTATGTCCATAATGAATCTGTTGATTTTATTCCTAGAAATTTCTTCAGGGGAGGGAATATCAGGGTTCCATGATGTACTTTCCCCAGACTACCATTTAATTTCTTCATTGGAATAAGATAGAGATATCCATAATTACTATGCAATCTCAAAATCGCAGAGCAGGGGAAATTTGATTGTAGCTGGGGCCCCGTCGACCAAGCATTATTAAGTTGACACAACTTATGTTCTTCCCAATTTACTTTTATCACCAATTTTACTTTGTTCTCTTGGTATTCTTAGTTAAAAAAGCTAAACCTAGGAGGTTCATATGCAAATTTCTTAGACCTTGAAGACTGCCTCTAATGTGAATGCATTTTGACTACTAGAGGGCATTAGTTCATGTGTTTCATATAGATAACATTGAGCTCATGCACGTGAAGTGACCTAGGAGTGAGCACTGATTGGCTAAAATTCAAGTCTGTCAAAAGAACTGAAATAAGGAGGCAGTCAGCAGAAGCTTAGATACAAGGTAATTACAGAGGTAAAACATATTATTATAACTGTGTTGGTCATGCAGAACTGGGGAATGGGTAATAAAGGGATTATCTATCTTTATAAACAAAAATAAATCTGGTGTTGACTGTCCCTTTAAATGTTCCCATACTTTATATAGGCTACTTGGAGAAGGCACTCTATTTGCTCAGTTGAATATGTTCTAAAATGCTATATAATGTGATGCAGACTTTTGATTGGATCTTTTTAGGTTTTTTTTTAATATTTCTTGTACTTTTGAAAAATAAATAAAAATAATTAACTCAAAAAGAAAAAAAAGTTTAGCACTTCACTGGTAATATCAGATTGTGTGCTTTACTTAGTACAAGGTCTTAATATGGATAGCGAACCCTGCGCTATCAATAGAGCTCCACTTGTAATCTGGTCAGTAACAAAAACATGCATGTTGTAGTAGATGATATAAAGCAGAGCTTTCCAAACTTTTCATGTTGGTGACACACTTTGTAGACCTACATCATTTCGCGACACAGTAATTCAGTTGTACTAGCAAAAAGGAGGTTAAACTAACTTGTTTTAAAAGATACAGACACATACATAAATTATCTAATAACAAAATGCATTTACAAGTAACAGTAAGTATGTGCAAGAATTAAAAAAAGTTTAACACCAATAGCTACTTACAATTTTAATGGGATGTATGAGGTTGATGGGATGAACACAGTTTCAGAATATTTGGTGTAATATTAGATAAAGACACTCACATTTCATCATCAAGCATTTTTAAGCTTCCACTTCCTATCCATATATCAAGAGCAGAAGCAGCAATGCACTACTGGGAGCTAGCTGCAAAAAAATCCCACTGACTTCTGACTTCAGCTCAGCGTTTAAGCTGCTACCCTCAGAGCTCTGTGAGTCCGACTGACTACTGCCCACGCTGCAAACACGCTGCTGTCCCACTCACTGGCTACACTTGCAGTCACAAGCCAATTAAGGAGACTACACATGCAGTCAGGAGCCAATGTGCCGCCAAATCCGCCAATGGTAATAGTTTCAGTTCCCACTGAGCTGTGCCAATTGGTTAAGATGATCTGTGACCCACTAGGTATCAATCACGTGTCAACCATGTGATATGCGTAGCAGGCAGGTGGAAAGTCAGAAACCAAAAAACAATTTAAAAAAATAAATTTAAATTTAAAAAAATTTGTGCTGAAGCAGGGACACACCTTCACACTGCTGCCGACACACTAGTGTGTCCCGACACACAGTTTGGAAAGCACTGATATAGAGAGTGGTGGTTGCAGAAGCTTTATTTTGGATGGTGAGGCACTTACCCTATAGAGCTTCCGGTAGGGACCAGGAAACTGGGAACTGAGTAAGGGAGGCAAGCGGACTGAGCTGGTGGTGTTCCATTGGGGGAGTTATGGTGTGTGAGGGAGGAGTCATGGGTATCCTGTGTGTAGAGATGGGCGGTTGGGGTACATTATTGGGCAGTTTTGGTGCAGCTAGGCAGTTCAGTGGTTTGGCTAGGCAGGACCCACATGCATCCCTAAAAGACAGATATATCAAACACTTTTAAAATGTATTCTATCACTTATTTATTATTTTTATATTTACTTTGCAAGTCATTTTATCTAAAGAAACAGAGGTAGCATTATGAAATTGAACAACTAAGTAAATTTGAACCTTAATACAGGAGAAACAAAACTGATTTGATCACTGTTCTTTAAAAATAATTCATTTTTTTAAATTTATCATCAAAATCTCATATTATTTTTCTTTTGACATTAATTTTACTTGAAAATTAACAGTTCTACATTTTTTCCCAACTCTAACAGCAAAAGTGCTCAAATATACAGAGGGAAAAGGGAATTGATGAGAGATGTCTTCAAACACAAATTAAAGTTGTGAAAGAATAATATTATGGGGTCTATTTATCAAAGCGTCAACTGAAAATACGCTTGAATTCCGCATCGTATTTGTCGTGAGATTGATCCGCCGTAGTTATCAAAGCGTCAAGATAGGCAAATGTTGAAATTTGTGATGTAAGATAAAATTCCGAGATCTCAATCCAACGCAGATCGATGCTTGCGTCATTACAGATGTTTTGAATTCACATTCGACTCTATTTGACACTTTTCCCAATTTATCAAACATTTAACAGGTACGCTCGCATGTATTCCGATGCAGCGTACCTAGTTTTCATTCCACCACCCTTGAGGTCATGGATGCCATAGAACTCAATGAGAGTCTGAAAACACAGAAAGCTTATGTTCTATGCTGCAAGACAATGAAGTATATTACATAATAAAAGTAAATTAGAAACTCTGTTGAAATGGTATACCCTTTCTAAATCAAACAATATTATTGCTTCACATTTGATGCACTAGTAGATATAGGGATAAAATAAAAAATACATTACTACTTATTGATTATGCTACATTACAAAGCAAGGGGACAATATTATTTCTACAAATTTGTTGAAAAGTTTTGCCCCAAACTTGTCGCACTAATAGATATAGAGATAAAAATGAAATATACAACATAATATAGCTAACTTCCTTTTTATGTTTTTGTGAAAAATTTATGTGCACCATGTTTAAGCCATGTATTACAAGTCTCACTCTCCACTTTGCCCCAAATTTGACGCAATACTTTTCGCACCAATTATGACGCAAACTCCTAAACAACCCACACACTAGTGAATTTTTCAACCACTTTTGATTGGAATATGCATAATCACATGATTTATGACATCAGCCAATCTGATTCAAATATACATTTTAAACTATCACTAACTAATTAAAATGCTTGATACTTGTGTCATTGATCACTCATCAGAACTTGTAAGTGCCATTTGATACATTGTGTATTATACTTTGAAAGTATATATATGTGAATTTAGAATTAAAGATAAACATTGATGCTGACATTAGGACACAGTTATCAAGCCGTCTACCTCAAATACGCTGGAATTCCGCAACGTATTTGTGGAGAGGCTGATTCGCCTTAGTTATCAAAGGCTAGAGACCGGCAAAAGTAGAATTTTGTGACGTAAGCTGCGATCCGCCGGACTCAGTCCGACACAGATCGATTCTTACGTCACTCCAGATGTTCCGCACACAAGTGCGGCACAATCTGACTACTTTTGCTAGTTATCAAAAAACTAGCAGGTACGCTCGGCACTTTTCTGGCCCAGCGTACCTGGTTTTCAAACCACCGCCCTGGAGGCAGCGGATCCCATAGGAATCAATGGGAGTCTGACCATAGCGAAAGTTCATGTTCGCTGCTGCCAGACATCCCATTCATTCCTATGGGAGATGTCTGCACCTAACACCCTAACATGTACCCCGAGTCTAAACACCCCTAATCTGCCCCCCCCTACACCGCTGCAACTAAATAAATGTTTTCCCCCTAAACCGCCGCACCCGGAGCCCACCGCCACTATAATAAATATGTTAACCCCCTATACCGGCGCCCCCGGAGCCCCCCGCAACTAAATAAAATTAGTAACCCCTAAACCACCGCTCCTAGACCCCGCCGCAACTATAATAAATGTATTAACCCCTAAACCGCTGCTCCCGGACCCCGCCGCAACCTATCTTAAACTTATTAACCCCTAATCTGCCCCCCCTACACCGTCGCCACCTAGAATAAATTTATTAACCCCTATCCTGCCCCCCCCTACACCGCCGCCACTGTAATAAATTTATTAACCCCTAAACCTAAGTCTAACACTAAACCTAACACCCCCCTAACTTAAATATTAATTAAATAAATCTAAATAATATTTATCTTATTAACTAAATTAATCCTATTTAAAACTAAATACTTACCTTTAAAATAAACCCTAATATAGCTACAATATAAATAATAATTATATTGTAGCTATCTTAGGATTTATTTTTATTTTACAGGCAACTTTCAATTTATTTTAACTAGGTACAATAGCTATTAAATAGTTATTAACTATTTAATAGCTACCTAGTTAAAATAAAGAGAAATGTACCTGTAAAATAAATCCTAACCTAAGTTACAATTACACCTAACACTACACTATACTTTAATAAATTATTCCTATTTAAACTAAATACTTACCTGTAAAATAAACCCTAAGATAGCTACAATATAATTAATAATTACATTGTAGCTATTGTAGGATTTATATATATTTTACAGGTAACTTTGTATTTATTTTAGCTAGTTAGAATAGTTATTAAATAGTTATTAACTGTTTAATAACTACCTAGCTAAAAGAAATACAAAATTACCTGTAAAATAAATCCTAACCTAAGTTACAATTAAACCTAACACTACACTATCATTAAATTAATTAACTAAACTACCTACAAATAACTACAATTAAATACAATTACATAAACTAACTAAAGTACAAAAAATAAAAAAGCTAAGTTACAAAAAATAAAAAAAATAAGTTACAAACATTTCAAAAATATTACAACAATTTTAAGCTACTTACACCTAATCTAAGCCCCCTAATAAAATAACAAAGCCCCCCAAAAAAAAAAAAATTCCCTACCCTATTCTAAATGAAAAAGTTCAAAGCTCTTTTACCTTACCAGCCCTTAAAAGGGCCTTTTGCGGGGCATGCCCCAAAGAAAACAGCTCTTTTGCCTTTAAAGAAAAATACAACCCCCCCCCACGTTAAAACCCACCACCCACATACCCCTAATCTAACCCAAACCTCCCTTAATAAAACCTAACACTACCCCCCTGAAGATCATCCTACCTTGAGTCGTCTTCACTCAGCCGAGCCACCGATGGAACCGAAGAGGAGATCCGGAGCGGCAGAAGTGATCCTCCAAGGGGCGCAGAAGAAGTCTTCCATCCGATGAAGTGATCCTCCAAGCCTCGCTGAAGAAGTCTTCCATCCGGGCGATGTCATCTTCCAAGCGGGGTCTTCAATCTTCTTTCTTCAGGATCCATCTTCATCCCGCCGACGCGGAACATCCTTCTTCCCCGACGGACTAACGACGAATGAAGGCTCCTTTAAGGGACGTCATCCAAGATGGCGTCCCTTCAATTCCGATTGGCTGATAGGATTCTATCAGCCAATCGGAATTAAGGTAGGAAAAATCTGATTGGCTGATTGAATCAGCCAATCAGATGGAGATCGCATTCTATTGGCTGTTCCGATCATCGTCGTTAGTCCGTCGGGGAAGAAGGATGTTCCGCGTCGGCGGGATGAAGATGGATCCTGAAGAAAGAAGATTGAAGACCCCGCTTGGAAGATGACATCGCCCGGATGGAAGACTTCTTCAGCGCCGCTTGGAGGATCACTTCATCGGATGGAAGACTTCTTCTGCGCCCCTTGGAGGATCACTTCTGCCGCTCCGGATCTCCTCTTCGTTTCCATCGGTGGCTCGGCTGAGTAAAGACGACTCAAGGTAGGATGATCTTCAGGGGGGTAGTGTTAGGTTTTATTAAAGGGGGTTTGGGTTAGATTAGGGGTATGTGGGTGGTGGGTTTTAACGTTGGGGGGGTTGTATTTTTCTTTTAAAGGCAAAAGAGCTGTTTTCTTTGGGGCATGCCCCGCAAAAGGCCCTTTTAAGGGCTGGTAAGGTAAAAGAGCTTTGAACTTTTTAATTTAGAATAGGGTAGGGATTTTTTTTATTTTGGGGGGCTTTGTTATTTTATTAGGGGGCTTAGATTAGGTGTAAGTAGCTTAAAATTGTTGTAATATTTTTGTAATGTTTGTAACTTATTTTTTTTATTTTTTGTAACTTAGCTTTTTTATTTTTTGTACTTTAGTTAGTTTATGTAATTGTATTTAATTGTAGTTATTTGTAGGTAGTTTAGTTAATTAATTTAATGATAGTGTAGTGTTAGGTTTAATTGTAACTTAGGTTAGGATTTATTTTACAGGTAATTTTGTATTTCTTTTAGCTAGGTAGTTATTAAATAGTTAATAACTTTTTAATAACTATTCTAACTAGCTAAAATAAATACAAAGTTACCTGTAAAATATATATAAATCCTACAATAGCTACAATGTAATTATTAATTATATTGTAGCTATCTTAGGGTTTATTTTACAGGTAAGTATTTAGTTTAAATAGGAATAATTTATTAAAGTATAGTGTAGTGTTAGGTGTAATTGTAACTTAGGTTAGGATTTATTTTACAGGTAAATTTCTCTTTATTTTAACTAGGTAGCTATTAAATAGTTAATAACTATTTAATAGCTATTGTACCTAGTTAAAATAAATTGAAAGTTGCCTGTAAAATAAAAATAAATCCTAAGATAGCTACAATATAATTATTATTTATATTGTAGCTATATTAGGGTTTATTTTAAAGGTAAGTATTTAGTTTTAAATAGGATTAATTTAGTTAATAAGAGAAATATTATTTAGATTTATTTAATTAATATTTAAGTTAGGGGGGTGTTAGGTTTAGTGTTAGACTTAGGTTTAGGGGTTAATAAATTTATTACAGTGGCGGCGGTGTAGGGGGGGCAGGATAGGGGTTAATAAATTTATTATAGGTGGCGACGGTGTAAGGGGGGCAGATTAGGGGTTAATAAATTTATTACAGTGGCGGCGGTGTAGGGGGGCAGGATAGGGGTTAATAAATGTATTATAGGTGGCGACGGTGTAAGGGGGGCAGATTAGGGGTTAATAAATTTATTATAGGTGGCGACGGTATAGGGGGGGCAGATTAGGGGTTAATAAGTTTAATATAGGTTGCGGCGGGGTCCGGGAGCGGCGGTTTAGGGGTTAAACTATTTATTTAGTTGCGGCGAGGTCCGGGATCAGCAGGATAGGGGTTAATAACTTTATTCTAGGTGGCGGCGGTATAGGGGGGGCAGGATAGGGGTTACTTGGTATAATGTAGGTCGCGGCGGTGTCCGGGAGTGGCGGTTTAGGGGTTAATACATTTATAAGAGTTGCGGCGGGGTCTAGGAGCAGCGGTTTAGGGGTTAGTAACTTTATTGAGTTGCGGGGGGCTCCGGGGGCGCCGGTATAGGGGGTAGAACAGTGTAGTTTAGTGTGGGTGCTTAGTGACAGGCTAGCAAGAAATCTGTGAAAAAGCCGAAGAGCAGCGAGATCAGATGAGTGATAGCTCTCACAATCCGCTGCTCATCGCCCCGTACTTGGTGCGCGGCTTTTTGACAGATTTTTTGATAACTTAGGCGAAATTTTGCAGGTCCGCGGCGGCGATGGTAGGCGAGCTTAGGCGGGCGTATTGAACCGGCGAAGGCAAGTAAAGTAGACACGTTGATAACTAGAGGCCACAGTGTAATCTTTTAGACAAGAATTTTATACAGCAGAAATTAAAATCACCTCTTTACTGCTATTTTCGTATATTTCTTCCTTCTCTTGAATTTCTTTTTCAGTAAGAAATGTCATTTTATATGCCAGCCCATTTTATAAAACCTGTGAAGGGGTGGTTTTTAAAACTAGATTGCAATCAGGAGGGGTTACACAGGTACAGAGAGAAAACTGTCCTAGCTCTTAAAATATCCATTGATTGCAAATAAATACATATGATACCCTGATGACATGCTATATTCTCAATTATTCCTGCTCAGAATAATAATAAATTTACACTCTATACATATAGTTGTATAAATAAACACAGAGATATAAAAAACAACATTGTTTAGAAAAAAAAAGGAATTTAGGGACATGTAAATATGTTTGCAAAAGATTTCTGACATAACACACACACATATATATACAGTATATATATATAATATTATATATATATATATATATATTTATATATATATATATATATATATACAAGTATGTGCAAAGATATATGTACAAATTCTAGCATTATTAATCTTTTATAAAAAAAATTGAGATAAAAGCATATCATGACTTCTAGAAATACAAATACACATTAATTTATGTAAAAAGTATTATATAACAGATTTTTTTGTATAACAAATCAATATAAAAATAACTTTCTACGAGATATTGTTTGTTGAGCTATAAATGTAGCTATTTCTTGTACATTAACAGATGAAAAATAAAAGATTAGCTTTAGAGAAATTTGCTTTTTTATGGACAGTAATGAAATGGTATAAATAAACTTGGGAAAAACCCAAATAACTGCGACATCGATGACTGTTAGTTAACACCAGTCCGATGCTCTTCGCACCGTACTTGATGCACGTGTTTTTGATGGCTTTTTTTTATAAATAAGGGTATCGTATTCAGATCCGCGTCAGTGATGTCTGGCGAGCGTATTGACACCGGCGAATGCACTTAGATTGACGCTTTGATAAATTGACCCCTATTTGTTGTTCCATAATAGAATAAGGCAATATTAAAGGGACATTAAATGCCTTGGAATTACAACATTTTTTAGAAGTATTGTAATAGTTTAACATATCAGCAGAGTCTGAATTATATTAGAACAGATTAATACTTTTTTTGCTGAAAATGTTTTTCAATGGTGAAACTCAACCCACCCCACTAGAGATCATTGTTTGGCTTCAGCAGAAATTATAAGATAAGACTGCAAATAGGGTACAAATATGTGTCAGGGCAAGGCTTGTGAAGCCTGTCATGTGCTCTTTCAGATATTTTAGTACTGGAAAATACACACGTCGAGATTACGAGTGGTGCGCAAACTGTAGCTCAAGTGCGCTATGTTTTTTCCGGCTCCCCAGAGCATATTCAGCCTCTCTAGCCTCACTAGTCCTTATGTTATTAAATAGTATTTAATAACATAAGGACTGGTGAGGCTAGAGAGGCTGAAGACACTCTGGATAGCTGAAAAAAACATAGCCCACTTGCGCTACAGTTTGCGCACCACTCGTAATCTAGGGGTGACAGTTTGTAAGCCTAAATTAAAGACAAAGGGGCCTATCTATCAAGGTCCGAAAGGAGCTTGATGGCCCATTTTTCTGGCGAGTCTTCAGACTCGCCAGAAACAGCAGTTATGAAGCAGTGGTCACAAAGACCACTGCTCCATAACTCTGTCCGCCTGCTCTGAGCAGGCGGACAGGAATCGCAACAATTCAACCCGATCGAGTACGATCAGGTTGATTGACACCCCCTGCTGGCGGCCCATTGGCCGCTAGTCTGCAGGGGGCGGCGTTGCACCAGCAGCTCTTGTGAGCTGCTGGTGCAATGCTAAATACGGAGAGCGTATTGCTCTCCGCATTCAGCGATGTCTTGCGGACCTGATCCGCACTGTCGGATCAGGTTCGCAAGACATTTCTTAAATATGCCTCAATGGGGCAAAATAAATAATCTAAATACACTGCAAAGCGGTTTTACAATGTATAATTAAGCAATTTGTATTACAATCTCAAAGTATTTACTGTCCTCTTATATGGCTCATATTACAGTTGCGTAGTTAAAGGGACAAGACACCCCCAATTTTTATTTCATGATTCAGATAGAGCAAACAATTTTAAACAACTTACCAATTTACTTCTATTATCAAATTTGCTTTATTCTATGGTTATCATTTACTGAAGAGGCAGTAATCCACTACTGAGAGCTAGCTGAACACATCTAGTAAGTCAATAACTAATTATATCTGTCCCTCTGTATCTTATAACTTTAGAAAGCTGATACTCACAGCCAATCTTAACATTTAACATGGTCTATGTTAAACACCAATAAAAAGACTACAACTACTTGTTAAAGACAGGCCATGGACTAAAGCTGTGATGTGAAAAACCCTAATTTACCAGGCTGCCATACAAATATTTAAGAGACTCCAGTTTAAACAGGGACTGTACAGAACATTGCTATGGGGCCGATTTATTAACAGTTGGACGGACATGATCCGCTGTATCGGATCATGTCCGCCCAACATTGCTGGATGCCGACAGCATATGCTGTCTGCATTTAACATTGCACAAGCAGTTCTGGTGAACTGTTTGTGAAATGCCGCCCCCTATCGGCCACTAGCAGGGGGTGTTAATCAACCCGATCGTATGAGATCGGGCAAATTGATGCCCGCAGCCTCAGAGGCAGCGTACAGGTTAAGGAGCAATGGTCTTAAAACCGCTGCTTCTTAACTCCTGTTTCTAGCGAACCTAAAGGCTCGCGGGGAAACAGGGGCATTCAGGGCCATTCAGCCCTTAAAAAAATTGGCCCCTATGTCTCAATCTTCATTGTACCGTATTATTTGTTTGTAATGTCACAAAATTCTAATAAAGACAATGGGGTAGATTTATCAAACAGCAGATGCTGCAATCTACCCCCCGAAGATTTAGGTCCACCTGAAACTTAAGTTATGAAGCAGCGATCATAAGACTGCTGCTCCTTAACTTTTCGGCAACCTCTGAGGTGGCGGAAAGCAATCTTCCCGATTGGATACGAATGTGCAGGGGGCAGCATTGCACAAGCATTTCACTAAAAATGATTGTGCAATGATAAATGCTGACAGCGTATGTTGTCGGCATTTATTGATGTCGCGCACACATGATCCGCTACAGCGGATCATGCCCGTCTGACATTTGATAAATATACCCCAATATATTTAAAAAAAAAAAGACAAATGTGTGCAGGTACCAATCACCAGCTATCACCCATTAGTGTAGGATATGTATATTTTCTTTTTTCAACAATGGATACCAAGACAACAAAGTACATTTGAAAATAGAAGTGAATTTAAACGTCTTCAAATTACATACTCTTAGATTTATGCAATTTTATTATTGATTTTCCTATCTCTTGAAATTGTTAGCAGTTCCAAACTGCTGTTATTTAATATAAAGAATCTGATGTTTATTCTACAAACTGTACATTTCTAAAATTTAGCTCTATTTTTAAAATCTCAGGTGCCGATGGAAAGACAGGAAGAAGATGTTAAAGATGCTGATGTCGTCACATACGCTGTCTTGAATAAAGAAGCCCTAAATAAAAATCGGAAGTCACTGGACACGAAATTGGAGGATTCCAGTTTCTATGCAGAAGTTAGAAAATAGGATAACATTTAAAGGGACATGAAACCCACATTTTGTCTTTCATGATTCAGACAGAGAATACAATTTTAAACAACTTTCGAATTTACTTCTATTATCTATTTTGTTTCATTCTCTTGGTATCATTTGTTGAAGGAGCAGCAATGCACTAATGGTGTCTAACTGAACACATGGGTGAGCCAATGACAATCGATATATATATGCAGCCACCAATCAGCAGCTAGAACCTAGATTCTCTGCTGCTCCTGAGCTTGCCTAGATAAACCTTTCAGCAAAGGAAAACAAGAGAAGGAAGCAAATTAAATAATAGAAGTAAATTGGAAAGTTGTTTAAAATTGTATTCTCTATCTGAATCATGGAAGAATTGTTTTGGGTTTCATGTCCCTTTAACTACAGGCCTGTAATGCTCAGTATTCCAGAGGTATAACACATACGTGGCACGTAACAATTTGAGGCAGAATGACACATTATGTAAGGTCTATTCTCCAGGCCATACTATGGATCAACAATTAAATGAAAAAAAAAAATCAAATTGTGTAAATCTCTGACCACTCAAGGCTCAGAAATCCACAAGATTACACTTATCACATCTAACCATTAGTTTAAAGTAAGAACCAAAATACCCATTAAGGTACATCAATACATCCATATTTTGCTAATGAAAATGTATATAGTTATAAAAATTAGAAGGAATCATTTCAGATCCTGTTCTTCTAACCATGGGGCCAATTTAACAAGGGCCGAATGGCCTCTAATTGCTCTGTTTCCGCGCGAGCTTTCAGGCTCTCCGGAAACAGGAGTTAAGAAGCAGTGGTCTTCTACGATCGGGTTGATTGACACCCCCTGCTAGTGGCCAATTGGCTGCAAATCTGCAGGGGGCGGCATTGCACAAGCAGTTCACTAGAACTGCTTGTGTAATGTAAAATGCCAACAGCGTATGCTGTCGGCATTCAGCAATGTCGGGCGGATATGATCTGCTACAGCGAATCATGTCAGTCCGACTGCTAATAAATCGGCCCCCATGGCTTGTCTTTTTCATCTCCCTACAAGCTTCAGTCACCGTTGTCAGTATTCTAAACAGGTAAAAGGGAATACGATTGAGACAGCAATAGACACGTCCTATCGGAGTCATTTACCTCAGAGGTTTTGCAGTCTACAGTCAATAAAGTCTTTAAAATCGTTTTCCCTTCAGGAACGTTTACATGAAGCATACTGGTCTTTAGATGCTACATTTATAAATGTTACTTTCAACTAGTTGATCACTCAGCTTTTGCATTTTGTTATTGTATTTTGCTTTAAACAGATAAAATGTGATTGTTCTTCTAATGGTTTCCCCACACTTTGAAACAGAATAGTCATGATTTTAATAAAACACAGAGCCAAATATGTTCTCACTTATTTCTTCCTGGTTTTCATGTGTTTGCATAGTTTCATATAGAAAATAAACAAATACATGCGCTGGTACTGAAAATTACACCAAATATACCTGTTGGCTGGTTGAGGGGAAATGGAAACAATCCTCAGGGGACAAAGTGTATCAAATCAATATATGCAAGGAGAAAACATATAAAATGTATCAATAAAAAATAAGCTTTAAAGTTACTGTTACCAGATGTAATGTAAGTAACTTTGAAATATTGTGGATAAAAAATTCAGCTCAATATAGCCAGTGTGGTAGATATAAATCCTCCAATAGTTATCAGAGATCTGATCTCTGGTTAAATTGACACTGAACCCAAATTTTTTCTTTCACAACATTCAAAGAATTATATTAATTTTAACACATTTGTTCATTCATTTTGAATGTTAGTATAACATTCTAAGATTCCTTTAATATATATAGTATTTCTAATACTATCTTTAAAGGGACACTGAACCCACATTTTTTCTTTCGTGATTCAGATAGAGCATGCAATTTTAAGCAACTTTCTAATTTACTCCTATTATCAGTTTTTCTTCGTTCTCTTGCTATCTTTATTTGAAAAAGAAGGCATCTAAGCTTTTTTCTTGGTTCCGACCTCTGGACAGCACTTTTTATTGGTGGATGAATTTATCCACCAATCAGCAAGGACAACCCAGATTGTTCACCAAAATGGGACGGCATCTAAACTTACATTCTTGCATTTCAAATAAAGATACCAAGAGAATAAAGAAAATTTGATAATAGGAGTAAATTAGAAAGTTGCTTAAAATTTCATGCGCTATCTGAATCACGAACAAAACATTTTGGGTTCAGTGTCCCTTTAATGATTTCTAGCGCTCTGTGTAAAAGTGAACTTGCGGTAGCATTAACCTGCCACTTGTAATCAATGGTTATTTAACATTCACTGGTAAAGGGACAAATTTGGATGTTTACCAGCAAACGTTAAGAAAGAGCCTCACTTGTAATCTAGCCCAATATTGGTTACTTTATGCAAATGTTTGTAATAAATATAATAAATTTAATGAAGCAAACTTAGATTATGTTTCCCCTTTATTCTCAACCAATAAGAGTTTTATCAGCATATTGTATTATTTTATTTATTTACAACTTAACTCCAGTGAGGTGTCAACCAATAACTTTTTTGATTTATTTTGTGATTTGTCTGCTTTAGTCTTTTAGTTACATATTTGTAAATGTGTTATAGATTCATTTTTTATACCATGTATTACAACACATCTGCTTCTGCTTTCTTTGCTTTGAAATGTCAACGTAATTATTAAGACAAAGTTCGGCTTGCAATATTTACTGGGAAATGGCACAAAAATGACTACTTACTAATGGCAGTGATGGCAATAACATTAGTCACTAATTTGAATTAATAATCTGAACAAGATTGTAAAAGGAGAAGGTTGCAATGCTGCACATGAAATGGGACAATAAGGACCATTACAAAATCATTTATTTAGCACATTCACTTCTGCTTTTATTAAAGCGACATTCCGGTCAAAATTGAAATGCGCATAGATGAATTACATGTTTGAATAGAAATATAATTACAATTTACATGTGGCAAAAATGCTTCTAGTAAAAGTTATCACTGTTTTAGTGTTGTCATTTTTCTCTGCATGTGCATGTGAAGCATAGCTAGATTTTCTCAGTGCACCAGCATTTTAAATATTGCAGCTACTCAGAGCACCAGTGGGGCTTGTATCATGTAAGCAATTAGCAAGTTGAGTTATTACCAGATGGTAAAAGCATCTTAGGCCCTCTGAGCAAGTGCTGTGTTTAAAATGTTGGTGCACGGTGCAAATTAAAATTCACAGTTGAAACAGCTATAACTTTTTGTAGAAGCATTTTTGTTAATGCATGTATATTACAAAAATGATTCTATTCAAAACTGAAATGTACCCATGTGGATTCCAATTTTGGTTGGAATATTCCTTTAACTTCAAATAATCAATTACTACAAAGCTCAGCTTGCAGTGTTGGGTTAGGAATGACAAAAGAGGGGAAGGTGATAATTACTACATCAGTGGTAGTGACTAAGATTTGCAACTAATTTCAATTAATAATCTGAAAACAGAACACAACTGGTTAGAGGCCATGCAAGAAATGTAAAATAAATAGTGGACACAACTACAATTGGAATTGAACAACAATGGATGCAGAAAAATAAGAAGCAGCTGTCACATGCAATATATTTATTATTAGGACCAATTACTGTCATTTTTCTAAATGTTTGTATGGTTAAAGGGACCCTTAACACTTGTCTTCTAATAATCCCCAAAATCTACTAAGAAAAATAAAACAATTACTGCTGTTTATTTGATCTGTTCCTCTTACCCCAAACTTTTGAAAGGGATTGTTTTGAAATACAGTGTTGAGCCAGAGCTTGATTTCCTATGTAAGCTGCCATATTGTAGCGTGCGTTACAGGGGCACAGTAGTCACATGACACAGCATATTGGTTGTTACATACAGTACTTAGAGGAATAACATTTGCCTCAGCGTGTGAGCTGCAGTGTCTGAAGACAGACACATATTTATTTTTCAGTCAGCGTGTAAATAGTTTTAATTTCCAAGTCTACGTATATAATATACATTATGCATCAGGATTTAAATAAAATGCTAAGTACAATACTTCTGTTTTTAATTCCCAACCCCCCCCCCCCCCCCCCAGTTTTATTTTATTTCAAACTTCCCACAAGTTTTATGCTCTAAGCAGAGCGGTTCAGGCACTGTTATCATTGTCAATTACTGACATGCTCCGGGAGGGGGAGAGGGAAGAGGAATGGTAATGTAAATCACTAAGGGCTGACACTCAGCTTAGTGTTCATTTAGCAAGGATCCTATGCATTATTTATCAGTGTGATCTACTCCTGTCCCACCCTCTGATCACACATGAGTTTGACTGTGTTTCAGCAGAGGGTGTGACAGGAATAGATCACACTGATAAATAATGCATAGGATCCTTGCTAAACTAACACTAAGCTGAGTGTCAGCCCTTAGTGATTTACATTACCAGGAGGAGCAAAGGTCATGAAAAGCAGAAATCTTCTGCACAAACTTTACAGCGTGCCTTGAGAGCTTCTTCCTCCCTCTCCCCCTCCCGGAGCATGTCAGTAATTGACAATGATAACAGTGCCTGAACCACTCTGCTTAGAGCATAAAACTTGTGGGAAGTTTGAAATAAAATAAAACTGGGGGGGGAGTTAAAAACAGAAGTATTGTACTTAGCATTTTATTTAAATCCTGCTGCATAATGTATATTATATACGTAGACTTGGAAATTAAAACTATTTACACCCTGACTGAGAAATAAATATGTGTCTGTCTTCAGACACTGCAGCTCACACGCTGAGGCAAATGTTATTCCTCTAAGTACTGTATGTAACAACCAATATGCTGTGTCATGTGACTACTGTGCCCCTGTAACGCACGCTACAATATGGCAGCTTACATAGGAAATCAAGCTCTGGCTCAACACTGTATTTCAAAACAATCCCTTTCAAAAGTTTGGGGTAAGAGGAACAGATCAAATAAACAGCAGTAATTGTTTTATTTTTATTAATAAGAAAAAGTAGGTTTCAGCAATTTTCCTAGGGTGTTTAATGTCCCTTTAAAGGGACACTCAAGTCAAAATAAACCTTTATGATTCAGATAGAGAATGAGGTTTTAAGAAACTTTCCAATTTGCTTCCATTATCAGATTTTGCACAGTCTTTTTATATTCACACTTTCTAGGGAACAAGATCATACTGAGCATGTGCACAAGTTTACAGGGTATACGTATACTAGTCTGTGATTGGCTGATGTCTGTCACATGATACAGGAGGCTGGAAAATAGCAGAAAAAATGAATTTGTCAGAAAAAAAATCTACTGCTTATTTGAAATTAAGAGTAGGGGGTCAAATTATCAAGCTGCAAAAGGAGCTTGATGCCCCTGTTTCTGTGCGAGCCTTCAGGCTCGCCGGAAACAGCAGTTATGAAGCAGTGGTCTTAAGACCACTGCTCCTTAACTGGTCCGCTGCCTCTGAGGCTGCAGTCTTCAATCCGCCCGATCCTATACGATCGTGCTGATTAACACCCCCTGCTAGCGGCCGATTGGCCACAAATCTGCAGGGGGGGTATTGCACAACCAGTTCACCAGAGCTGCTTGTGCAATGTTAAATGCTGACAGCGTATGCTGTGGGCATTCAGAGAGATGTCTGTCGGACATGATACGCTACAGCTACAATTGAGTTATTCTTTATTTTATTTTAAAGGTAGCTTTACTTGTGCTGCCAAAAATGCTTTTCTGGTCTAATTAAATCAGATCCACACTTAAGTATAGAGTAGATAACTATTCAGCCATAGCTCAGTCTAGGGGCTCCATTTATCAAGCAGCAGAAGCTGGTTTGGTGTTATTGCGGAACAAGCCTGCTTACTGCCGTTAAAGGGATAGAAAAGTCAAAATTAAACTTGCATGATTCAGATAGAGCAGGTAATTTTAAGACACTTTTAAATTCACTTCTATTCTCAAATGTGCTTTGTTCTTTTGGTATCCCTTGTTGAAAAAAAATACGCACATATCCGACCTACCCTATTGGGAGCTATCTGTTGATTGGGCCTGCACACATTTGTGTCTTGTGATTGGATAACTAGATGTGTTCAGCTAGCTGCCAGTAATGCACTGCTGTTCCTTCAGGAAAGGATAACAAGAGATTAAAGCAATAGAAGTAAATTGTAAAGCTGTTTAAAATTGTATGTTCTATACAAATTATGAAATAACATTTTTGGGTTTCCTGTCCCTTTAAGAAGCCTTTTTCATGGTGATTGACAGCCCCCCGCTCTTGTGCAAATGTTTGAGAAAGAGCAGGTGATAGTGCTGCACTAGTATTTCCTTATGCAATATTAAAAGCTAGCAGCAGACTATAGCTTCAACTGTCCACTCACCTCAATTACTTGTAGACAGGTTTTCTAGTTAAAAACCTTGTCCATCAGTGAATGGGAAGGCATTTTGAGTGAATGCATCACCAGCAAAAATATTACAACTTACTGAAGGCTCAGATGATGGTTAGCATTTTTAGCAATACAGTATTTTTAATTAAGGTATGTAAATGGTGTTTTTTTTTAGACATAATGCAATTGCACACTTCATAGACTACAGTATAGTGTAAATACAACTTTTATATGCACTGGGAAACCGAAAAAAATTGTGTGATTTGCTTTATTGCTATATTACCTTTATTGCGGTGGTCTGGCACCAAACCCGCAATATCTCCGAGGTACGCCTGTATTTATTATGGGTCGATAGGCATCATTTACCTTTCTATGAGTCCGGAACAGAATAATTATTAATGCGCCACAGTCCAACGGGGCTGGTGTGCTGGTACAACCACACTAAAGCCCCACTCTACATGTCCTTAGACCTTTGTGGGCTCATCTTCAGTTGCAGGCATGAAGCACCTGTTAATCCAGCTCACATTTTATAGATGATCTTCTCCTCCTCATCTGGAATGTAGTATCTCTCATCAGTTCACTCCTGGTTTACAAGTAGAGTACAATCGATAGAACAGGGTGGGTAATCTGTATGTACATTATGAAATCTAACAGGGTGTGTTCATGTGTGAGACAATAATAATTAAACAAAACTAATACAGGTGTAATAATAAACAATTACCAGTTATCCTTAGAGGGACCTTGCGCTAAGATTAATGCACAATCTGGTATTACAAGTGAGTGGTAAAAAAAGGTTCATCAGAGAATCTTAACAAAGCTGACATGTCTTTAGCGCCTCCTATACTTGGCATGGATGGCGCAGGGTGCACAATTATCACTCATGTTATAAGTGGTGAGTCATGATACATAATTTACAAAATAGCGCTAGAAAATGTAGGGCTTTTGGAGAGCTAAAATAAAATGTTAAGGCTTGAATATATGCATAGCAAAACATGTAACCTCTGCTTATGCCTATGACCTGCTTGTGGTTCTGCCTGTCCTTGACTTTTTAGACTGTCTGATCTTGTGTTTGCCTCTGGCTCTTTAATATCTTTAGTTTAGATTTACTGTGTGCACCTATATTTCTTTATAACATTGTTGCATATTATTTCACAAACTTGTTGCTTGGTACTTCTGCTGTAAACTACTATGAGAAGTTCATTACTGTAAAAATGCAGTGTAATCAGATCAGAGAAACATGGATCAGCCTAATTGTTTAAAATAATTCAGTATAGTAGGTAACTTTATTTACCCAGGTTTGGTGGTATTAGGAAAAACACACAATAGCCTTCTAATCATATTTATAGTTCTGCAAATCCTTAATAATGTGTCATATCCATCTTACATTATGCCATATTCCCTTATCTTTGTGCCTAGGGATGTCTTCAAATTTTAGTGATAACTTAAATGGATGGGGTTCTATGTACTAAGTAGCAGACAAACAAGGTTTACAAATTGGGAATCTCTCTGCCCATCTTCATAGTCTGCTGCCCGCAGTTATCCTTAAAGGGACAGTAAAGTCAAAACTAAACTTTCATGATTCAGATAGGGTATGCAATTTTAAACAACTTTCCAATTTACTTTTATCATCAAATTTGCTTTGTTCCCTTGGTGTTATTTTTGAAAAGCTAAACCTAGCTAGGCTCATACTGATTTCTAAACAGTTGAAAACTGCCTCCTAGCTCAGAGCATTTTGAAAGTTTTTCACAGTTAGACTGTGCTAGTTCACATGTGTCATATAGATAACATTGTGCTCACTCCCGTGAAGTTATTTAGGAGTCTTCACTGATTGACTACACTGCATGTCTGTCAAAGGCACTTAGATAAGGAGGCTGTCTGCAAAGGCTTAGATACAAGGTAATCACAGAGGTAAAAAGTATATTACTATAACTGTGTTGGTTATGCAAAAACGGGGAATGGGTAATAAAGGGATTATCTATCTTTTTAAATAAGAAAAATTTTGGTGTAGACTGTCCCTTTAAACAATAATACAAGTGCAGGGCCTTTCAATTACCTCAACAAACAAGTTTGAAATGATTTATCGCTGCCACATTAGAAATAGCGAAAAGGTTGAAAAGCAGCGCCCATTTGACCACCCTTGCAGTTAGGGCCAAAAATCAGCCTCTGCTGCTTAGTGCATGGAACCCATGAAGTGAACTAAGAATAGATTGTGAGCTGAAAGCAGTTTGAACAGAATCAACAATTGTATCACAAAGCACAAAAGAATAAAGGAATTACGTGGAGAAAAGCAGGAGATTGATGAATTTCACAATGATTGATGAACTTGGACCAGGTGGGAAGAAATGGGCACTGAATAGCCAGAGACAGAGCTTGGGCAATCTAAAGCAGGGTTTAATCATTAATGAGTGAAATTTGGGTGGTTCCAGGTTTATTGCTGAGAATGCAAGAGATGAATACAGACAAAGGACGGACTAAGCTCCAGTGTCATGAACTGAAGCATTTGTAGCTCTGTTAGGTAGTTGATCAGTGACCAAAATAGTTACATTTCAGTTATAATAAGGAACTTGTATATTCTTGTCTATATGTTGAAATGATTCCTGCTTCTTTATCCTGAAACGTGAGGTTTTCATGTGAAATGAGTCAGTGTTTTGTTTTGTAATATGAAGCTATTTTAGAAACCATGGTGTGACGCACCTTTCGGTTTTAAACAGAAATATTACTCAACATTTTCTATCATGCAATTTAAAGAGAAGCAGTTAAACGTTATTTCAGTACATATGGTGGATTCAACTGGCAAATTAGTTTATTTCAAATAACAAACTAAAGGTAAATGAGCTATTTGCAAACAATTTAATTCACTTGGCGCCAGATTACGAGTGGTGCACGAGTGATATTGGGTTAATCGCGCCTGTTTGCGTGTGTTGGAAGTAGCACACTTATTACAAGTTGAAAGTAAACATGATCGCTACAGCGCAATTGTATTTAACGTATGTCAGGTTAGCACAACCTCAGAGCTCTGGTTAACTGTTGCGCCTGAATAAAAAGTTGCACTAAAAACATTTTAAAAATACATTACAAAGTACAGTTACATTTACAGTTAAGCTATAAGGGCTCAAAAATATGAAATCTCAAAAAAGTCATGCAAAGACCATTAATATAGAGATACTACATATACACATCTAAATATGTTGTGCACATAGCAGAATATGTTCTATGTATTTATAAATAGATATTTCTATATATATCTGTATAGATCTATACCTATATATACTCATAAATATAATTAAAATACCATCAGATATATATATATATGTTTGTATGAATACATAGAACATATTCTGCTATAGGAAGAACATTGGATTGTGAAATATTCATATTTTTATGTCAGGTTAGCGCACTTGAGAATGTGTGATTGGGTTAGCGTGCAAGTAGGGTGTATAACCTTTAAGCCTCTACATTTCTGTCTGTTTCTAATTCACTAAAGACAGCCCCTTGATCACATGTTTTGTATTAGCTTTTCACAACAGGGGAGTGCTAGCTCATGTGAGCCATATAGATAACATTGAGCTCACGCCCGTGGATTCTAACAACACAGCACTAATTGGCTTAAATGCAAGGTAATAGATAAAGTCATGTGATCAGGGGGCTGTCAGAAGATGCTTAGATACAAGGTAATCACAGAGGTAAAAAATATATTAATATAACCATGTTTTCTGTGCAAAACTGGGGAATGGGTAATAAAGAGATTATCTGACTTTTTAAACAATAACATTTTTTGTGTTCACTGTCCCTTTAAAATGAACACACTAAAACCACAAAGATCAGTGAAAACCTATACTGCAGAACTCCATACTTCAGTTATGATGAAGTTACCCTCAATACATATTATATGGTGAGATTTACAATAAAGAAGAAGTATACACATACATATATATATATATATATATACATAGTATATACAGGGAGTGCAGAATTATTAGGCAAGTTGTATTTTTGAGGATTAATTTTATTATTGAACAACAACCATGTTCTCAATGAACCCAAAAAACTCATTAATATCAAAGCTGAATAGTTTTGGAAGTAGTTTTTAGTTTGTTTTTAGTTATAGCTATTTTAGGGGGATATCTGTGTGTGCAGGTGACTATTACTGTGCATAATTATTAGGCAACTTAACAAAAAACAAATATATACCCATTTCAATTATTTATTTTTACCAGTGAAACCAATATAACATCTCAACATTCACAAATATACATTTCTGACATTCAAAAACAAAACAAAAACAAACCAGTGACCAATATAGCCACCTTTCTTTGCAAGGAGACTCAAAAGCCTGCCATCCATGGATTCTGTCAGTGTTTTGATCTGTTCACCATCAACATTGCGTGCAGCAGCAACCACAGCCTCCCAGACACTGTTCAGAGAGGTGTACTGTTTTCCCTCCTTGTAAATCTCACATTTGATGATGGACCACAGGTTCTCAATGGGGTTCAGATCAGGTGAACAAGGAGGCCATGTCATTCGATTTTCTTCTTTTATACCCTTTCTTGCCAGCCACGCTGTGGAGTACTTG
This sequence comes from Bombina bombina, assembly GCF_027579735.1. Classification (NCBI taxonomy): domain Eukaryota; kingdom Metazoa; phylum Chordata; class Amphibia; order Anura; family Bombinatoridae; genus Bombina; species Bombina bombina. The sequence goes on along the minus strand of NC_069506.1, from coordinate 176,610,831 downwards.
GACGCGTGTGATGGAGCATTGTCCTGCATGAAAATCATGTTTTTCTTGAAGGATGCAGACTTCTTCCTGTACCACTGCTTGAAGAAGGTGTCTTCCAGAAATTGGCAGTAGGACTGGGAGTTGAGCTTGACTCCATCCTCAACCCGAAAAGGCCCCACAAGCTCATCTTTGATGATACCAGCCCAAACCAGTACTCCACCTCCACCTTGCTGGCGTCTGAGTCGGACTGGAGCTCTCTGCCCTTTACCAATCCAGCCACGGGCCCATCCATCTGGCCCATCAAGACTCACTCTCATTTCATCAGTCCATAAAACCTTAGAAAAATCAGTCTTGAGATATTTCTTGGCCCAGTCTTGACGTTTCAGCTTGTGTGTCTTGTTCAGTGGTGGTCGTCTTTCAGCCTTTCTTACCTTGGCCATGTCTCTGAGTATTGCACACCTTGTGCTTTTGGGCACTCCAGTGATGTTGCAGCTCTGAAATATGGCCAAACTGGTGGCAAGTGGCATCTTGGCAGCTGCACGCTTGACTTTTCTCAGTTCATGGGCAGTTATTTTGCGCCTTGGTTTTTCCACACGCTTCTTGCGACCCTGTTGACTATTTTGAATGAAACGCTTGATTGTTCGATGATCACGCTTCAGAAGCTTTGCAATTTTAAGAGTGCTGCATCCCTCTGCAAGATATCTCACTATTTTTTACTTTTCTGAGCCTGTCAAGTCCTTCTTGTGACCCATTTTGCCCAAGGAAAGGAAGTTGCCTTATAATTATGCACACCTGATATAGGGTGTTGATGTCATTAGACCACACCCTTCTCATTACAGAGATGCACATCACCTAATATGCTTAATTGGTAGTAGGCTTTCGAGCCTATACAGCTTGGAGTAAGACAACATGCATAAAGAGGATGATGTGGTCAAAATACTCATTTGCCTAATAATTCTGCACTCCCTATATATATATATATATATATATATATATATATATATATATATATATATATATATATATATATATATATATAAAATAAACAAAAACAAAGTAGAACCTATTCAGCACAGCTTCATGTGAGGGATAATTTAAATAGAAAAACCAAACACACAAACAAGAGGAAACTCTGATATGCTGCATTAAATTAGTTAATAGGTACATTCGGATCTCCCACAATAATAGTGATGCAAAGGCCTAGAATGTTAAACACATAAGTAAACCAATATACACATGTGAGCAAAGATGAACACAAGTGTGAAGGTCAGAAATCCCCACATAGGGGTGAATGTCCCAGAATCTTCAGGGTACCCCAATATACTGTATGTCAATACAGTCCAAATAGAGAGAACTCTCTCAAATCAGGTTAGTGGCTAAAAATCAGCAGATAAATTACTTATGCGATGCTCCAAAGCACAATCATTATATGTGAATGCCAAAGAGCAGGTATACAAATCATTCTTTGTTCTTGTTTCTTTTTAATTTACATTAATTATCTTTAGAACTCCGCGCACTAAGGTATCCCTTTAATATTTTAATAGGGGTTCCTTATTCTTCTTGGGTGTTACTAAACAGTTTTTGGAGCTGGTGTGTTGTAAATATATACTGATACACTAGTACATGATATGATATATCGATATACTACACAAATGTTTTTTAACATTATACACTTTTGTTGACATTATACAGAAATGTAATTTTCTTTGGTTTAACATGCATCCCTTATTGGTTGCTTTGGATGTATTTTGATTGGCTGAAATTTGATGGGGGAGGGGAGTGAGTCATTATTTAACACTGCTTGTTTCACATTTTGGGTTGTCTGAGGAAGGGGTGAATGCCCCGAAACGTCACTGCCGAATAAATATTTGCTGTTTAAAAATCCAGAGAGTGCTTATTCTTATTCAGATTGTTTATTCCGTTAAGCACCCTGGTCTGTGTCTGGGTTGGCAAGTGAGAGTGCACTACTTTGAGGTCTATATATATATATATATATATATATATATATATACTGTATATGTATATATATATATATATACACACACATATTTATATCCGTTTACATAAAGTTTACTTCCAGCGGTGTTTGTGCTCCTCTGAGAGAGCGATAAATAGCACACAACATGTAATCTAGCTCATCATTGGGAAATCTTAAAGGGCTGATAATGGTATAGTGCAATGTCTCATTAATTGTGATTATCTCCTGTTCCAAGTTGTTAAAATGAACCAGATCTCTCACTAAAACTACAAAGATCAATGGGAATATCAGAACCCCATACATCAGTCATGATAAAGCTCCCCACAACTTGTAATAAGCTGAAAGATATTGCACAAATGACGGAGTAATAAGCAAGTTATACAAATCATTGGTTGGTTTATCCTTAAACTGCTGGCTTATAGTGACATCTAGTGGTCTTTAACAAAAGTTCCCTTAATTCAAAGTGCTTTTGTTTCACCAGTTATGTAAAATAGTTATTTAGCCTATTTAGAATTTATAACATATAATCTCCTTCCCTCAAGTCAAGTATTACTGGTCTACAGTGACCCATTAGTTAAATATACAGATTTTTAAAAGTTATAAATCTATCTAAAGCCATAATTTACAACAATGTTTATACACCATATGATGTCATATTATTAACCTGGACTCTGGGCACAGGAAAGAAAACACAAGTGTGTTAAAAGTAATATTACATTTTATTTGTATAGTTATTGCCCATGTAGAATATATAACTATTATATTCTTGTCCGCCCATAAGTTAAATTTCAGACTGAAGGTTCTCTTCCATAGTACCTAACTAGCAGTATGCAAAACTATCCAATAGTGACTTAGAGACCATTCAAGCCAAGGAGCTTACTATGCTCAGTAAGCCCATGTTTACCTTGGAACAAAAACAAACTGTCTGGTAAGCAATCTTCATATGTTTGTTAGCTGACATCAGTTCAAGAAAAATCCTCTTAGTGCAATAAACCAGTTTAAGGAGCCACCATATTCCAACCAGTTAAACTGCATGATGTAAGCACAGTTTATTGTGGATTAAAGAAACAATATGGCAGACATCTTCAGTCAGGAACTTTCTAGAATCTAAATTAGGAACAAGAAGGAAGTGAGTTAAGAAAAGGTCAGCAGTGCATAGACACAAATGAGCAGAAGTAATACAATAAGAACAAGATACATTCGTTTCCATTCGGAGCTGCTGCTTCGTAGGCCCATTATTTCAGGTCACTAACACTCTAACATGTACCCCGAGTCTAAACACCCCAACCTTACACTTATTAACCCCTATTCTGCCGCCCCCGCTATCGCTGACCCCTGTATATTATTTTTAACCCCTAATCTGCCGCTCCGTAAACCGCCGCTACTTACATTATCCTTATGTACACCTAATCTGCTGCCCCAAACACCGCCGACCCCTATATTATATTTATTAACCCCTAATCTGCCCCCCACAACGTCGCCTCCACCTGCCTACACTTATTAACCCCTAATCTGCCGAGCGGACCGCACCGCTATTATTATAAAGTTATTAACCCCTAATCCGCCTCACTAACCCAATAATAAATAGTATTAACCCCTAATCTGCCCTCCCTAACATCGCCGACACCTAACTTCAAGTATTAACCCCTAATCTGCCGACTGGAGCTCACCGCTATTCTAATAAATGTATTAACCCCTAAAGCTAAGTCTAACCCTAACACTAACACCCCCCTAAATTAAATATAATTTTAATCTAACAAAATTAATTAACTCTTATTAAATAAATTATTCCTATTTAAAGCTAAAAACTTACCTGTAAAATAAATCCTAATATAGCTACAATATAAATTATAATGATATTATAGCTATTTTAGGATTAATATTTATTTTACAGGCAACTTTGTATTTATTTTAACCAGGTACAATAGCTATTAAATAGTTAAGAACTATTTAATAGCTAAAATAGTTAAAATAATTACAAATTTACCTGTAAAATAAATCCTAACCTAAGTTACAATTAAACCTAACACTACACTATCAATAAATAAATTAAATAAAATACCTATAATTATCTACAATTAAACCTAACACTACACTATCAATAAATAAATTAAATACAATTCCTACAAATAAATAAAATGAAATAAACTAACTAAAGTACAAAAAATAAAAAAGAACTAAGTTACAAAAAATAAAAAAATATTTACAAACATTAGAAATATATTACAACAATTTTAAACTAATTACACCTACTCTAAGCCCCCTAATAAAATAACAAAGCCCCCCAAAATAAAAAAATGCCCTACCCTATTCTAAATTACTAAAGTTCAAAGCTCTTTTACCTTACCAGCCCTGAACAGGGCCCTTTGTGGGGCATGCCCCAAGAAGTTCAGCTCTTTTGCCTGTAAAAAAAAACATGCAAACCTCCCCCCCCCAACATTACAACCCACCACCCACATACCCCTAATCTAACCCAAACCCCCCTTAAATAAACCTAACACTAAGCCCCTGAAGATCTCCCTACCTTGAGTCGTCTTCACCCAGCCGAGCCAAATTCTTCATCCAAGCGGAGCAAGAAGAGGTCCTCCATCCGGTAGAAGTCTTCATCCAAGCGGGGCAGAAGAGGTCTTCCATCCGATTGAAGTCTTCATCCAAGCGGAATCTTCTATTGTCATCCATCCGGAGCGGAGCGGCAACATCCTGAAGACCTCCGACGCGGAACATCCATCCTGGCCGACGACTGAACGACGAATGACGGTTCCTTTAAATGACGTCATCCAAGATGGTGTCCCTCGAATTCCGATTGGCTGATAGGATTCTATCAGCCAATCGGAATTAAGGTAGGAATATTCTGATTGGCTGATGGAATCAGCCAATCAGAATCAAGTTCAATCCGATTGGCTGATTTAAAGGAACCGTCATTCGGCTAGTAGGCGTCGGGAGAAGAGGATGTTTCGCGTCGGATGGAAGATGATGGCTCCCGAAGAAAGAAGATTGAAGATGCCGTTGATAGAAGACTTCATCCGGATCATGGACCTCTTCAGCTCCCGCTTGGATGAAGACTTCATCCGGATCATGGACCTCTTCAGCTCCCGCTTGGATGATGACTTCAGCCAGATCATGGACCTCTTCAGCCCCCCGCTTGGGCTTGGATCAGGACATCGGAGGAGCTCTTCTGGATCGATCGGTGAACCTGGTATGGTGAAGATAAGGTAGGAAGATCTTCAGGGGCTTAGTGTTAGGTTTACTTAAGGGGGGTTTGGGTTAGATTAGGGGTATGTGGGTGGTGGGTTGTAATGTTGGGGGGGGGTATTGTATGTTTTTTTTTACAGGCAAAAGAGCTGAACTTCTTGGGGCATGCCCCGCAAAGGGCCCTGTTCAGGGCTGGTAAGGTAAAAGAGCTTTGAACTTTTGTAATTTAGAATAGGGTAGGGCATTTTGTTTATTTTGGGGGGCTTTGTTATTTTATTAGGGGGCTTAGAGTAGGTATAATTAGTTTAAAATTTTTGTAATATTTTTCTAATGTTTGTAAATATTTTTTTATTTTTTGTAACTTAGTTCTTTTTTATTTTTTGTACTTTAGTTAGCTTATTTAATTGTATTTATTTGTAGGAATTGTATTTAATTTATTTATTGATAGTGTAGTGTTAAGTTTAATTGTAGATAATTATAGGTATTTTATTTAATTTATTTATTGATAGTGTAGTGTTAGGTTTAATTGTAACTTAGGTTAGGATTTATTTTACAGGTAAATTTGAAATTATTTTAACTATTTTAGCTATTAAATAGTTCTTAACTATTTAATAGCTATTGTACCTGGTTAAAATAAATACAAAGTTACCTGTAAAATAAATATTAATCCTAAAATAGCTATAATATAATTATAATTTATATTGTAGCTATATTAGGATTTATTTTACAGGTAAGTATTTAGCTTTAAATAGGTTTAATTTATTTAAGAAGAGTTAATTAATTTCGTTAGATTTAAATTATATTTAATTTAGGGGGGTGTTAGTGTTAGGGTTAGACTTAGCTTTAGGGGTTAATACATTTATTAGAATAGCGGTAATCTCCAGTCGGCAGATTAGGGGTTAATAATTGAAGTTAGGTGTCGGCGATGTTAGGGAGGGCAGATTAGGGGTTAATACTATTTATTATAGGGTTAGTGAGGCGGGAGTGAGGCGGATTAGGGGTTAATAACTTTATTATAGTAGCGGTGCGGTCCGCTCGGCAGATTAGGGGTTAATAAGTGTAGGCAGGTGGAGGCGATGTTGTGGGGGGGCAGATTAGGGGTTAATAAATATAATATAGGGGTCGGCGGTGTTAGGGGCAGCAGATTAGGGGTACATAAGTATAACGTAGGTGGCGGTCGGCAGATTAGGGGTTAATTATTGTAGGTAGCTGGCGGCGACGTTGTGGGGGGCAGGTTAGGGGTTAATAAATATAATATAGGGGTCGGCGGTGTTAGGGGCAGCAGATTAGGGGTACATAAGTATAACGTAGGTGGTGGTTGGCAGATTAGGGGTTAAAAAAATGTAATCGAGTGGCGGCGATGTGGGGGGACCTCAGTTTAGGGGTACATAGGTAGTTTATGGGTGTTAGTGTACTTTAGAGTACAGTAGTTAAGAGCTTTATGAACCGGCGTTAGCCCAGAAAGCTCTTAACTACTGACTTTTTTCTGCGGCTAGAGTTTTGTCGTTAGAATTCTAACTCTCACTTCAGCCACGACTCTAAATACCGGAGTTAGAAAGATCCCATTGAAAAGATAGGATACGCAATTGACGTAAGGGGATCTGCGGTATGGAAAAGTCGCGGCTGAAAAGTGAGCGTTAGACCCTTTTTTGAATGACTCCAAATACCGGCGGTAGCCTAAAACCAGCGTTGGGAGCCTCTAACGCTGGTTTTCACGGCTACCGCCAAACTCCAAATCTAGGCCATAGTTATGTTTTAACACACACTGCAAGTGATCATGATCATGCCTAACCTCCTCTACCATGCATTCAGGGGCCTTTATGACCTCTAGGAGCAGATAGAAATGAGATACAGCACCATGTTCAATCAACTGCAACTAGTGATCACATAAGAAAGAGGGCATTCAACACTGGACATTGACAACATGTAAGGATGCCTTGTGTGATCAGAGACCGTTACACCTGGACTGGATGTTTAATACATTCAGCAACATTGACTTATACCATGAATTATAATAGTGCTATGATAGTGATATAGAGGACACAAAAAACAAATAAAACATGTTGTTTCTCTTTTTTATCCCCCACAAACGTCATGACAGACGGCTGCTTTCTTAGCTGCATAGAAGTGACCATGGACTGGAAAAGCTGCCTTGGGAATATTTGGTTTTGCACCATGTAAAGAACTCAATGATGATCCCCATCTTGGTTATCATTTGCATGATATATATCATTTGCAGTTTGTAATGTTGGCAGGCTCTATATATCTAGGATTGTGATGGGGCTGTACATAGGTAGGGTCATCACATCAGGGTTTGAGTGGGCAATGTAAGAATATTACCAATAAAGGCCCAGATTACAAGTGGAGTACAATTGATGTCATAGGGTGCACTATCAATATTGCATGCACAAGCTCAGAATAGTGCACAACCTGGTATTACAAGTTCATGGTAAAACAGGATTACCAGGTAATGTTTAGTGCAACCGACATCTCTTTAGCATATCACACATTTTCTATGGATATCGTGGTCACACTAAATATCGCTAAATATCAAGTGCAACACATAACAGAACTAAAGAATTTAGCTCAGCTTGAAACCTAAAGTAAAGTTTTAGGGTTACAATAAAGGTATAACAAAACACATGTAAAACATATGAAAACATTGCATTACACACATACATATATATATAAATATAAATATATACAGTATCTCACAAAAGTGAGTACACCCCTCACATTTTTGTAAATATTTTATTATATCTTTTCATGTGACAATACTGAAGAAATGACACTTTGCTACAATGTAAAGTAGTGAGTGTATAGCCTGTATAACAGTGTGAATTTGCTGTCCCCTTAAAATAACTCAACACACAGCCATTAATGTCTAAACCGTTGTGAAAATGTCCACATTGGGCCCAAAGTGTCAATATTTCGTGTGGCCACCATTATTTTTTAGCACTACCTTAACTCTCCTGGGCATGGAGTTCACAAGAGCTTCACAGGTTGCCACTGGAGTCCTCTTCCACTCCTCCATGACGACATCACGGAGCTGGTGGATGTTAGAGACGTTGCGCTCCCCCAGCTTCCATTTGAGGATGCCCCACAGATGCTCAATTGGGTTTAGGTCTGGAGACATGCTTGGCCAGTCCATCACCTTTACCCTCAGCTTCTTTAGCAAGGCAGTGGTCATCTTGGAGGTGTGTTTGGGTCGTTATCATGTTGGAATACTGCCCTGTGGCCCAGTCTCCGAAGGGAGGAGATCATGCTCTGCTTCAGTATGTCACAGTACATGTTGGCATTCATGGTTCCCTCAATGAACTGTAGCTCCCCAGTGCACTCATGCAGGCCCAGACACTTACACTCCCACCACCATGCTTGACTGTAGGCAAGACACACTTGTCTTTGTACTCCTCACCTGGTTGCCGCCACACACGCTTGACACCATCTGAACCAAATAAGTTTATCTTGGTCTCATCGGACCACAGGACATGGTTCCAGTAATCCATGTCCTTAGTCTGCTTGTCTTCAGCAAACTGTTTGTGGGCTTTTTTGTGCATCATCTTTTGAAGAGGCTTCCTTCTGGGACGAAAGCCATGCAGACTGATGTAATGCAGTGTGTGGCATATGGTTTGAGAACTGACAGGCTGATCCCCCACCCCTTCAACCTCTGCAGCAATGCTGGCAGCACTCATACGTCTATTTCCTAAAGACAACCTCTGGATATGACGCTGAGCACGTGCACTCAACTTCTTTGGTCGATCATGACGAGGCCTGTTCTGAGTGGAACCTGTCCTGTGAAACCGCTGTATAGTCTTACTCACCCTGCTGCAGCTCAGTTTCAGGGTCTTGGCAATCTTCTTATAGCCTAGGCCATCATTATGCAAAGCAACAATTCTTTTTTTTCAGATCCTCAGAGAGTTCTTTGGCATGAGGTGCCATTTTGAACTTCCAGTGACCAGTACAAGAGAGTGTGAGAGCGATAACACCAAATTTAACAGACCTGCTCCCCACTCACGCCTGAGACCATGTAACACTAACATGACACCGGGGAGGGAAAATGGCTAATTGGGCCCAATTTGGGCATTTCTACTTAGGGGTGTACTCACTTTTGTTGCCAACGGTTTAGACATTAATGGCTGTGTGTTGAGCTATTTTGAGGGGACAGCAAATTTACACTGTTACACAGGCTGTACACTCACTACTTTACATTGTAACAAAGTGTCATTTCTTTAGTGTTGTTACATGAAAAGATATAATAAAATATTTACAAAAATATGAGGGGTGTACTCACTTTTGTGAGATACTGTGTGTATATATATATATATATATATATATATATATATACTGTATATATCAATCTCAATTACAGATCAGCACTTCCACTTGTTCCTGAAGCTTCCATTGTGCACTTAAACAGAAGCATAGGTTTCCAAATCATCAAGGCACTCTCCGGTTTTGAAGAATATCAAATATCTTTAATGTGATGTTTCGGGGTTTTAACCCCTTCTTCAGACCATAAAAAACATAACAAAACACTGACTTTCCCCAAATATATACCCATCACTGTGTATCATAGTCCAGAGCGTGAATGCAAACCGGCGTTCCGGTGACACAACTGTGCATGCGCCAATGGCCAACCACGGCATCACGCAGAGGACAAATCTAAAAGGCAAAGTGTGAAGTAATGTTACAGCACGATCATTTACTATACTGATACATAAACAGCTGAGTGTACCCATATAATCATACCTGTATTGTAAACATCAATTAAATTGTTTACACACAAAAACACAGGTGATACAGTTCTTAGAAGTATCCGTGCATGAGAGTTAAGGGATGGGCTGTGAGAATCCCCTATAGGAGATCTGTTTTTAGTCAGAGACCTATAACATGCTTATATACATACAAATATATTCCCAGGCCTTTGGACTGTCTTGACTTCCTCCACTGTCCATTGTGGCCCTTGAAGGTCCTAGTCACTAGGAAGATAAATATATTTTTCCTCACTTTCCCTTGTCCTGCAATCAGGGATAGGCACGAACCAAGGCTGTGGTGGACATTTTCTAAAGTAAAGACCTTATTGAAGGACACCAAGGCACATTTTTAAATTAAAAACATGATATAGTGCTGAATGTTATTATTCTGATGCAGATACCACTGATCCTATAACCAGCCCTCCTCTAACTATACTCAAGAGGCAGTGTCACTACTGTGTCATTATATAGTGCTGGGTGTTATTATACTGATGCAGATACCACTGATCCTATAACCAGCCCTCCTCTGACTATACTCAAGAGGCAGTGTCACTACTGTCTATTTGTATAGTGCTTGGTGTTATTATTCTGATGCAGATACCACTGATCCTATAAGCAGCCCTCCTCTGGCTATACCCATGAGCCAGTGTCACTACTGTGTCATTATATAGTGCTGGGTGTTATTATACTGATGCAGATACCACTGGTCCTAACCAGCCCTCCTCTGGCTATATTCATGAGCCAGTGTCACTACTGTGTCATTATATAGTGCTGGGTGTTATTATACTTATGCAGATACTACTGATCCTATAACCAGCCCTCCTCTGGCTATACCCATGTGCCAGTGTCACTACTGTCTCATTATATAGTGCTGGTTGTTATTATACTGATGCAGCTACCACTGATTCTATAACAAGCCCTCCTCTGGCTATACCCATGTGCCAGTGTCACTACTGTGTCATTATATAGTGTTGGGTGTTATTATACTGATGCAGATACCACTGATCCTATAAGCAGTCCTTGTCTGGCTATACACATGTGCCAGTGTCACTACTGTGTCTTTGTATAGTACCGGGTGTTATTATACAGATGCAGATACACATGCAGTATTTCACTCAGGCTTTATTTATTCCATAACTTATCACCCAATATCGCTAGCAGTCTCTTGACAACTAACTTTATTCACACTACATATTCTCCTTTTCCTATTATTTAATCAAAAAGAAAAGCTATACTAAGGTTGTGAATCACAACCTTAGGATATCTTTTCTTTCTAATTAAATACTACTTATAATAAACCTCAGTTGCTGGTTAAAGTGCTTTACCTTTGCATATGAAGCTCCAGGGACACAGTGGCAGCTTGCTTCTTGAATCTTCCCTCTCTCTCAGTCTCACTCAGAGTCATTTTCCCGGTACTAAGCGGCATCACGTGGGAGTGGCCACAACCGTGCAAAACGCGGCGCCACGTGTGTCAAGGAGTAGTCAGGACAAGCATTCATCTGTCCTACTCCTCCCTCCCCACAGCAAAATGGGTGGCGAACACTGCAAGGGCCAGTCACGGACACCAGTGTCCGTGTACGGACACCTTGCCTATCCCTTCTTGCAATTGTTTGTAATGCGATCCAATGCACATGTAAAAATGGAGAAATGACAGTGATGTTTTTAGTGTAGAACAATGCTGCATGGTCATCATATTGTTAATATTTGTAATTGGCTGTGAAGTAGAAAGAGATGTGATTTACTGTTAAACACGTGCAAATTTGCCATGTTGGATTTTACTTTTTGTTGCTCTGCTGTATTTTGTGTGTGTATTGAATCTGTCAACATCCATTATTATTCAATACGTGTGCCAGTTACAAGAGAAGTGCTAAATATTACTTGTATTACAAGTCAATCACGAGAGAACGCTTCATTAGACTCCTATGGGAGCCTCTTTCTGATGCCGTCAGAGACGGCATCAGAACCTTGCACAGCACAGGGGGTAAGTAGCACAGCGATGGGCAGCAGTTAGTAAATATATATGTATATGACTATATACATATATATTTATGTGTTAATATCTGTATATACACATATTAACACATAAATATATATGTATATAATCATATACATATATATTTACATTGTGGGAACACACAGTTTCCATAGATCGCAATGTAAAGGCACTTTTCAGTGGCTTTTTTTTTTTTTCTAACACCCCACACCGCAAACTTTAAAGCTCCAAAACTGCCTAGTGCAGTTTTTTTTATTTGTTGAAAACTACAATGCCCTTTTGGGGCACTTTTAGAAAATGAACCAGAAATCTAATATATGGTTTATTTTCGGAGAGCTAATTGCTACTGCGAGGTCGCCGTAGCAATAACTAGTCACTTGTAATGGCTGGTTAATTATTGCGCTCCCGCAAATGGGCAGATTTGCCCATTTGCGGTTGTGCAAAAATTTAGCACTCGACTTGCAATCAAGCCCCATGTGAATTATTAACCTTGACTGTGTTTGACTTTGAAAGATTATGGTCTGTTTGATCGTAAAATCCGATCCAGTTTTTTAAATATTGAACATAAATATGGGAACGATTGGAATTGAGCACTAAATTAGCGTCAGCATAACATAGGCAGAAGTTCCCACACAAAATAATCACTATTTATAACCAATCAGGAAAAAGTTACTGATCAATAGAGGAAAGTTACTTACCTGCTCAACATTATAGATAGGTACATACGTCCCATTATATACTTGACTTCTAGGGGCCGATTTATCATGTGTCTGACTGTAGTGATCATGTCCGCCAGACATCAATAAATGCTGACAGCATACGATTTGTTTGCAAACTGTACCCAGGGCTATTGAGATTACAAGGGGCTGTGACTTTTGACAGATGTATAGACCTGTACCTGCATGACAAACTGTTATTCTGGAGCCATCTCCAATATCAGGAGTGTGCTGTAGACATTTTGTGGGATGTACTCTCTTTAATTTGTGTGCACCTACACAGCCATGGAAATCCAATTCATGAAGCCTTCAATGCACAGTTCTTGTGCTGATGTTGCTTACAGAGGCAATTTGAAACTCTATAGTGAGTGATGCAACCGATGATAGCAGATTTTTACATGCTATGTACCTCAGCACTCAACAACCTTACACAGTGGTCTTTGTGGTTGTGCTCCTATATTCTTTTTCTACACGTTAACACATACAGTTGACTGGAACATATTTAATAGTGCAGAAATGTCACAAACTGACAAAAGTGTCATCCTATGACAGTGCTACATTTAAAGCCACTGAGCTCTTCAGTATGACCCATTGCACTGCTAATGTTTGTCTATGGAGATTTCATGGCTATGTGCTGGGTTTTATGCACCTGTTAGTAATTAGTGTGGTAGATAAACCTGAACTCAATTATTAGTTATAATGATAATTATCAAAAAGTTTTTTAGCTATAAAAAAAGAGAAAGGAAGGGAAATATAAGTATCAAATTTAGACATGTGTACAACTGTTTATGTTTGCGCATTGCTTGTTTATAGTCATGTGATACTTTAAATGATTGTCAGTGGCATAAACTGCACCATACACACATAGCTGGACTATTTGAAGGACCAATACTTACAGTAGAATTATATAATCAATCAGCACATGCATAATAAAAAGACAATGCAATATCACTCAGTCTGATTTACAAATGAGCTATATTTATTATGATGTCACAATATCTCCTTCCATTTCCTTGTCCCTTGTACTCTTGCACATGCTCAGTAGGAGCTGGTACCTCAGAAATTGAGTGTATTAAAACACTGTGCACAATTTGATAGTAGAAGTAAATTAGAATATTTTTTTTAAACTGCATGCGCTGTCTGAATCAGGAATGTTTTTAATGTTGACTGTAGTAGCCTTTAATAATGTGCTAATGTTGTGTATATGAAGTGTTTTGCATCTCGGCCTTTTCTGATTTGTTCAGTGTGTCTTAGATTTTGGGGCCCATTTAACAAGCTCCGTATGGAGCTTGTGGGCCCGTGTTTCTGGCGAGTCTTCAGGCTCGCCAGAAACAGCAGTTATGAAGCAGCGGTCACAAAGACCGCTGCTCCATAACGCTGTCCGCCTGCTCTGAGCAGGCGGACAGGAATCACCAGAAATCAATCCGATCGAGTACGATCGGGTTGATTGATACCTCCCTGCTGGCGGCCGATTGGCCACAAGTCTGCAGGGGGCGGCGTTGCACCAGCAGCTCTTGTGAGCTGCTGGTGCAATGCTGAATACGGAGAGCGTATTGCTCTCTGCATTCAGCAAGGTCTTGCGGACCTGATCCGCAGTGTCGGATCAGGTCCGCAAGACCTTTCATAAATAGGGGCCATTGACTTATGTGGGCATAATCCCTTTTTATTGTGAACTATTATAAATGTTGTATGGTTTGTGTACAAGTGACATATTAGCAATTTGATTATATTGATGAGCTTGTGAGAATGTTTATCTAGTGCTTTTGTGTGATCTCCACTTTGTCCTCTTCTTGTATAAATGGTTCCGTACTTAGCTTTTTTGGCTGTGTGCCATATGGTTAAAACATTCATTGTTGGCCCACACCATCATGGTTTGTGTTTACTGCCTGTGAAGTGTCATTAGGCTGTGTAGGCGGTGTAGCTTCTTCTTGTATGGCTGTGTGTGTACCTCCTCTCTACCACCTGCCCCTCTCTATGGCATGGTGTTTGTTTTGTTGGTGGATTCCTGTGGGCCTTGTCTGGTGTCCCTGTATTTATGCATCTTTCCTGAACCCTCTTGGCATCCCCCTTTGCCTAACAATTGAGTGTTTTGACTCTCACAATGGATTCACTGTCTCTCCATAAGAATTCCACTGTTTGGATTGCCTCTTTGACTTCCCTCTGGACTAGCCCTTCAAGTGGCTTTTGGCATCCACTTGTTCTGTCCTTTGGACTGTCTTGACTTCCTCAACTGTCCATTATGGCCCTTGATGGTCCTAGTCACTAGGAAGATAAATATATTTGTACTCAATTTCCCTTGTCCTGCAATTGTCTTTAATGCGATCCAATGCACATGTAAAAATGGAGGATCGGCAGTGATGTTTTTAGTGTAGAACAATGCTGCATGGTCATCATATTGTTAATATTTGTAATTGGCTGTGAAGTAGAAAGAGATGTGATTTAATGTTAAACACGTGCAAATTTGCCATGTTGGATTTTACTTTTTGTTGCTCTGCTGTATTTTGTGTGTGTATTGAATCTGTCAACATCCATTATTATTTGATAAGTCCATTGTGGCCCTTGATGGTCCTAGTCACTAGGAAGATAAATATATTTGTACTCAATTTCCCTTGTCCTGCAATTGTCTTTAATGCGATCCAATGCACATGTAAAAATGGAGGATCGGCAGTGATGTTTTTAAAGTGTAGAACAATGCTGCATGGTCATCATATTGTTAATATTTGTAATTTGCTGTGAAGTAGAAAGAGATGTGATTTAATGTTAAATAGCACACAACTTGAAATCTAGCTCATCATTGGGAAATATTAAAGGGCTGATAATGTTACATTGCAATGTCTCATTAATTGTGATTATCTCCTGTTCCAAATTGTTAAAATGAACCAGATCTCTCGCTAAAACTACAAAGATCAATGGAAATATCAGAACCCCTTTCTTCAGTCATGATGAAGCTCCCCACAAGTTGTAATAAGCTGAAAGAGATTGCACAAATGACGGAGTAATAAGCAAGTTATACAAATCATTGGTTGGTTTATCCTTAAACTGCTGGCTTATGGTGACATCTAGTGGTCTTTAACAAAAGTTCCCTTAATTCAAAGTGCTTCTGTTTCACCAAAGTTATGTAAAATAGTTATTAAGCCTATTTAGAATTTAAAACATATAATCTCCTTCCCTTAAGTCAAGTATTACTGGTCTACAGTGACTCCTGAGTTAAATATACAGATTTTTAAAAGTTATAAATCTATCTAAAGCCATAATTTACAACAGTTTTTATACACTAAATGATGTCATATTATTAGCCTGGAAAACACAAGTGTGTTAAAAGTAATAAAACATTTTATTTGTTTAGTTATCGCCCATGCAGAATATAAAACTATTATATTATTGTCTGCCCACAAGTTAAATTTCAGATGTGAAGGTCTTAAAAAGGCTTTTATATTCTCTCTTGCATACCGAACCAGCGGTATGCAAAACTATCCAATAGTCCAAGGAGCTTGCTATGCTCAGTAAGCCCATTTTTACCTTGAAACAAAAACAAACTGTCTGGTAAGCAATCTTCAAATACTTGTTAGCTGACATCAGTTCAAGACAAATCCTCCAGTTTAAGGAGCCACCACATTCCGATTAGTTAATTTTACTAGTTAAACTGCATGATGTGAGCACAGGTTATTGTGGATTAAAGAAACAATATGGCAGACATCTTCAGTCAGGACATTGAGAGAACTTTCTAGAATCTAAATTAGGAACAAGAAGGAAGTGAGTTAAGAAAAGGTCAGCAGTGCATAGACACAAATGAGCTGAAGTAATACAATAAGAACAAGATACATTGGGTTCCATTCAGAGCTGCTGCTTTGGAGGCCCGATCATTTCAGGTTGCCTGAAAATAAAGTTAAGAAGCAGCGGTCGTAAGAAAATGAAGACACACGTCCATAATATTGAAAACACATCCTCATAACTTAACCATGCAAATAACAATCAGCCAGATTTCGAGTTTTATGTTATGGCTGGCTCGCTACTAACTTGCAAGTTATTGCCACCACTCACCTTTAATAGCGCTGCTATTACAGGTTTTAAAAAAAATGGCGTTTGTGGGCAATATGGCAGCGTTGAGCTCCATACCGCACACAAACACCAGCGCTGCTTTGAGCTGCTTTGACATGCTCGTGCATGATTTCCCCATAGATATCAATGGGGAGAGCTGGCTAAAAAAAAGCCAAACACCTGCAATTACGGAGCGTAAAGCTCCATAACGCAACCCCATTGATTCCTATGGGAAAGAAAATGTATGTTTAAACCTAACAACCTAACATAAACCGTGAATCTAAACACCCCTAATCTGCCGCCCCCAACATCGCTGACACCTACCTACACTTATTAACCCCTAATCTGCCGCCCCCAATTTTGCTGCCACCTACCTACACTTATTAACCCCTAATCTGCTGCCCCAAAGTCACCGCCACCTACCTACACTTATTAACCCCTAATCTGCCACTCCCAATGTCGCTACCACCTACCTACACTTATTAACCCCTAATCTGCTGCCCCCAATGTCGCAGCCGCTACTATACTAACCCCTAAACCTCTGGCCTCCCACATCACTAACACTAAATAAATATATTAACTCCTAAACCTAACCCTAAGTCCAACCCTAACACCCCTAACTTTAATATAATTAAAATAAATCTAAATAAAAAGTACTATTATTACCTAAATAATACCTATTTAAGACTAAGGGGCCTATTTATTATGTGTCTGTTCGACATGAAACCGATCAGCGGATCATGCCCGACAGACAATACTGAATGCGGAGAGCAATACACTCACCGCATTCAACATTGCACCAGCAGCTCTTGTGAACTGCTGGTGCAATGCCGGCCCCTGCAGATTTGCGGCCAATCGGCCGCTAGCAGGGGGTGTCAATCAACCCAATCGTATTGGACCGGGTTGAATTGCGGCGATGTCTGTCCGCCTCCTCAGAGCAGGCAGACAGTTTATGGAGCAGCGGTCTTTAGACCGCTGCTTCATAACCGGTGTTTCTGGCGAGCCTGAGGGCTCGCCAGAAACACGGGCCCTCAAGCTCCATCCGGAGCTTGTTAAATGGGCCCCTAAATACTTACCTGTGAAAAAAAACCTAAGCTAGCTACAATATAACTAATAGTTACATTGTATCTAGCTTAGGTGTTATTTTTATTTTACAGGCAAGTTTGTATTTATTTTAACTAGGTAGAATAGTTATTAAATAGTTATTAACTATTTAATAGCTACCTAGTTAAAATAATTACAAAGTTACCTGTAAAATAAAAACTAACCTGTCTTACACTAAAATTAAATAAATTTAATTAAAAAAATACATTTATCTAAATTACACAAAATAAAAAGAAATTATCAAATATTTAAACTAATGTACTAATGTAATGTAATTAAAGGTTTAACTGTAAGACAGGTTGGGTTTTATTTCACATGTAAGTTTGTATTTATATTTACTAGGTAGTTAGTAAATAGTTAATAACTATTTACTAACTAGTCTACCTAGTTAAAATAAATACAAACTTACCTGTGAAATAAAAATAAAACCTAAGCTAGATACAATGTAACTATTAGTTATATTGTAGCTAGCTTAGGTTTTATTTTACAGGTAAGTATTTATTTAGTTTTAAATAGGAATAATTTCGGTATTAATTGTAATTTTTATTTGGAATTATTTTAATTATGTTAAAGTTAGTGGGTGTTAGGGTTAGGGTTACGTTAGGGTTAGGGTTAGACTTAGGGTTAGGTTTAGGGGTTAATAACTTTAGTATAGTGGCGGCGACATTGGGGGCAGCAGATTATGGGTTAATAAGTGTAGTTAGGTGGCGACAACATTGGGGCAGCAGATTAGGGGTTAATAATATTTAATTAGTGTTTACCATGAGGGAGTGCGGATGTTTAAGGGTTAATATGTATATTATAGTGGTGGCGATGTCAGGAGCGGCAGATTAGGGGTTAATAATTTTATTTTAGTGTTTGCGATGCGGGAGGGCCTTGGTTTAGGGGTTAATAGGTAGTTTATGGGTGTTAGTGTACTTTGTAACACTTTAGTTATGAGCTTTATGGTACAGCTCTGTAACATAAAACCCATAACTACTGACTTTCAGATGAAGGTACGGATCTTGTAGTTATAGGCTGTACCGCTCACTTTTTGGCCGGACAGGAAAACTCGTAATACCGGCGCTATGGAAGTCCCATTGAAAAAGGACTTTTTGAAAGGTGCGGTAGTTACGTTGCGTGACGGTCAAAAAAGTGTGCGGTACAGCTATACCTACAAGGCTCGTAATAGCAGCGGTAGTGAAAAAGCAGCATTATACTCATAACGCAAAAATCGCAATCTAGCCGATAGTTATGTTTTAATGCACACTGCATGTGTATTATTATACATTACATTACATATTGAAAAGCTAAAAACATAAAGTAATCATAATCATTCCTAACCTCTCCCATGCATTCAGGGGCCTTTATAACCTCTAGGAGCAGATATAAATGAGATACAGCACCATGTTCAATCAACTGCAACTATGGATCACATAGGAGAGAGGGCATTCAACACTGGACATTGACAACATGTAAGGATGCCTTGTGTGATCAGAGACCGTTACACCTGGACTGGATGTTCAATACATTCAACGACATTGACTTATACCCTGAATTATAATAGTGCTATAACAGTGATATAGAGGACACAAAAAAACAAATAAAACATGTTGTTTCTCTTTTTTATCCCCCACAAACTTCATGACAGACGGCTGCTTTCTTAGCTGCATAGAAGTGGCCATGGACTGGGAAAGCTGCCTTGGGAATATTAGGTTTTTAACCATGTAAAGAACTAAATGATGATCCCTATCTTGGTTATCATTTGCATTGCACAGTTACAGATAAGTGGGCAGCGTCAAGGATTTTAGAGTTTGTAATGTTGTCAAACTCCATATATCTAGGATTGTGATGGGGTTGGACGCAGGTAGGGTCATCACATCAGGGTTTGAGTGGGCAATGTAAGAATATTTCCAATAAAGGCCCAGATTACAAGTGGAGTACAATTGATAGCATAGGGTGCACTATCAATATTGCATGCCCATGCTCAGAATAGTGCACAACCTGGTATTACAAGTAAAACAGAATTACTAGGTAATGTTTAGTGCAACCGACATCTCTTTAGCATGTCACACATTTTCAATGGATAGCGTGGTCACACTAAATATCGCTAAATATCAAGTGCAACACATTACAAAACTAAAAAATTTAGCTCAGCTTGAGACCTAAAGTAAAGTGTTAGGGTTACAATAAAGGTATAACAAAACTCATGTAAAACATATGAAAACATTGCATTACACACACACACACATGCTTTTGACACAAGAGGGCCAATTTATCAAGCTACGTATGGAGCTTGATGCCACTGTTTCAGGCTTGTCGGAAACAGAAGTTATGAAGCAGCGGTCTAAAGACCGCTGCTCCATAACTTGTCTGCCTGCTCTGAGGCCGTGGACAGAAATCAACACGATCGAATATGATCGGGCTGATTGACACCCCCTGCTAGCGGCCGATTGGCCACGAAACTGCAGGGGGCGGCATTGCACCAGCAGTTCACAAGAATGTGAAGCGATGTGCAGCGGACATGATACACTACATTGTATCATGTCTGCTCGCACTATGATAAATCTACCCCTAGGAGTGGAATACCACAAAGTGTGATTTAATCTAGTGATATATAATCAGAAATAAATATATAGAAAGAATGTAAACTATGATGGTCTTCCACCTATGTGTGAGTAATGAGTTAAAACCATATATAGTAGTGCAAAGGGTATAGTCAACTCTGAGATGGACCAATACTAGCTGCTAAAAGCTCATAAACCAATAGGGCAGAATATCCTTTTCCTAGATATTCTTTACAAGTAAATAGGCACAGGAGAAAAACTGGCTATAAGCCAAGCGCTTGGTACATGGGCCACACAGACGTAAAGTAATTACAAAGAATCTGCTCATATAACATACATGTCAAAAATAATAATAAGCATATATTAGCAATAGTCCAAAATAAACCAGTGATGTGCTCTTTTACACACAAAAACACAGGTGATACAGTTCTTAGGAGTATCTGTGAATGAGAGTTAAGAGATATGCTGTGAGAATCTCCTATAGGAGATCTACTTACAATCATAGACCTATAACATGCTTATATACATACAAATATATTCACAGCCCTTTGGACTGTCTTAACTTCCTCCACTGTCCATTGTGGCCCTTGAAGGTTCTAGTCACTAGAAAGATAAATATATTTTTCCTCACTTTCCTTGTCCTGCAATTGTCTTTAATGTGATCCAATGCACATGTAAAAATAGAGGAATGGCAGTGATGTTTTTAGTGTAGAACAATGCTGCATGGTCATCATATTGTTAATATTTGTAATTGGCTGTAAAGTAGAAAGAGATGTGATTTACTGTTAAACAGGTGCACATTTGCCATGTTGGATTTTTCTTTTTGTTGCTCTGCTGTATTTTGTGTGTGTATTTAATCTGTCAACATCCATTATCATTCGATAAGTGTACCAGTGTGGGTAAATGTTTATAAAAAATCATGGGCTAGATTACAAGTGGAGCGCTAAATATCGCTTGTATTACAAGTCAATCACGAGAGCACGCTTCCATAGGCTCCTATGGGAGCCTCGTTCTGATGCCGTCAGAGATGGCATCAGAACCTTGCACAGCGCAGGGGGTAAATAGCGCAGCGATGGGAAGCAGTTAGTAAATATATATGTACATGATTATATGTATATTTATGTGTTAATATGTGTATATAAACATACAGTATTAACACATAAATATAATCATATACATATATATTTACATTGCGGTCTATGGGAACACACAGTTCCCATAGATCACAATGTAAAGGCACTTTTCAGTGCGTTTTTTTTTTCCTAACACTCCACACCGCCAACTTTAAAGCTCCAAAACTGCCTAGTGCAGATTTTTTAATTTAAAAAAAATGCTACATTTTTTTAATAGAAAACTACAATGCCCTCTATTTTGAAGGCATTTGGGGCACTTTTAGAAAATTAACCAGAGATCGCTGTAGCAATAACCAGCCGCTTGTAATTGCTGGTTAATTGTTTCACTCCCGCAAATGGGCAATAATTTAGCACTCCATTTGTAATCTGGTGTTGACTGTCCCTTTACTTATTGCACTCCCACAAATGGGCAGATTTGACCGTTTGCGGTTGTGCAATAATTTAGCACTCCACTTGTAATCTAGTCCCATGTGAATTATTAACCTTGACTGTGTTTGACTTTGAGAGATTGTGGTCATTTTGATCGTAAAATCCGATCCCGTTTTTGAAATATTGAACATAAATATGGGAAAGATTGGAATTGAGCACTAAATTAGCGTCAGCATAACATAGGCAGAAGTTCCCACACAAAATAATCACTGTTTTTAAAGGGCCACTGTAAGTAAATATTTTCTATGCCTGTTACTAACTAACTACCCCAAATACGCTTTTTATCAATAGCATTTCATTAACATATCTCGACCGTATATCAGAAATCTTGTCTGCAAATTTAATTGTTTTCCAAACCCATTCCTCTGTACCAATCAGTTTACAATACCTAGGTTTCAAAATGGCGCTTTAAACACAAAGTTATTGATTTAAGTATTTTGAACATGCAGTGCTGAAAATAGTGGGCAGGATAACATGACATCATCGGTGAATAAAAGATATAACTTTTAGAACGTTATGAAACTTCGTTTTGGAGAAAATATAGGTCAGTAGGTTTTAATTAATGTTTATTAACTTTAATATGTTAGTTGTTTAGCTTAAAAATTATAACAGAAAGTAATCCTTTAACCAATCAGGAAAAAAGGTTACTGATCAATAGAGGGAAGTTACTTACCTGCTCAACATTATAGATAGGTACATATGTCCCATTTTATACTTGACTCCTAGGGGTCAATTTATTAATGTGTGAGCGAACATGATACAATATAACGTATCATGTCCGCTGCACTTCGATAAATGCAGACAGCAGTATACGCTGTCGGCATTTATCATTGCACATTCCCTCATCTCTAAAACATGCACTGGTCACACCTATCCTCAAAAAACCTTCCCTCGATCCAACCTCCCCATCCAACTACCGCCCTATCTCCCTACTCCCTCTTGCCTCAAAGAGCTAGTATATGTATTGGGTACTTGTAAAGCGCAGCTAATCACCCGTAAGGGTCTCAAGGCGCTGCTCATTTTATCGACCTCGGAAGGATGAAAGGCTAAGTGGACCTCGCCGGGGATCGAACCTACAACCCTTGGGTTGCTAAAGAGCTCAGCCACAGTGCCTTAGCATGCTGAGCTATCTGTCCGGCTTATACGCACGTCTATCCATTTTCCTTACACTAAACTCTCTTCTTGACCCACTGCAATCTGGATTTCATCCCCATCACTCTACAGAGACAGCAATTGTCAAGGTTACCAATGACCTACTTACAGCAAAATCTAAAGGCCACTTCTCTCTGCTTATCCTCCTTGACCTGTCTGCAGCCTTTGACACTGTCGACCACCCTCTTCTGCTCCAAACCCTCCAATCCTTTGGCATCTGTGACACAGCTCTCTCATGGTTCTCTTCCTATCTGACTAACCGTACATTTAGTGTAGCCTTCTCCGGAGCATCCTCTGCCCCGTTACCACTTTCTGTTGGGGTACCTCAAGGCTCTGTCCTCGGTCCCCTTCTCTTTTCAATCTACACGTCATCATTAGGTTCCTTAATAAATTCCCATGGGTTTCAATATCATTTGTATGCCGATGACACCCAAATCTACCTCTCTGCACCAGACCTACCTCCTTCCTTACTAACCCGTGTCACTAACTGTCTTTCTCATATCTCATCTTGGATGTCCTCTCACTACCTCTCCAAAATCTCTCCAAAACTGAACTCCTTATTTTTCCCCCTAATTCCAATGTCTCCACCCCCAAAAGTTCTATAACTGTTGATAATTCCATCATTACCCCTACCACGCATGCCCGATGTCTTGGGGTCATACTTGACTCAGATCTTTCCTTCACTCCTCACATTCAGTCCTTGGCTAAAGCCTGCCGCTTCCACCTTAAAAATCTCTCTAAAATTAGACATTTCCGTACACAAGATAACACTAAGATTTTAATCCACTCTCTCATCCTTTCCCACCTCAACTACTGCAACTCCGTCCTCTCTGGTTTACCTAGCTGCCACATAGTTCCTTTACAATCCATTATGAATGCCTCTGCCAGGCTCATCTTCCTTACTCATCGCTCTTGATCTGCTGCACCTCTCTGCCAATCCCTTCACTGGCTTTCTCTTGCCTCTAGGATTAAACACAAAATACTCACTATGACATACAAAGCTCTCAACTGCACTGCTCTCCCCTACATTTCAGAACTTGTCTCGAGATACTCTCCCTCCCGTCCCCTTCGATCAGCTCAGGATCTCCTCCTCTCCTCCTCTCTTGTTACTTCCTCACATTCCCGTTTACAGGACTTCTCCAGACTGGCGCCCATCTTGTGGAACTCCCTGCCTCGCTCCACAAGACTCTACCCTAGTTTTAACAGTTTCAAGCGCTCCCTAAAAACTCTACTATTCAGGGATGCATACAACCAACACTGACCTTTCATAACTCCATTGCTTTCCCCTTGAACCCCTTAGAATGTAAGCCTATGAGCCCAGCTGTTTGCAGATCGCCTTCATAAGAGCTGACTACAACAGTGAAACTCTTGGCAGGGTCCTCTACCCACTTGATCCCTACAAAAGCTATCCTGTATTCCGACTATGTTTACAGCGCTGCGGAATCTGTTGGCACTCTACAAATACCTGATAATAATAATAATAATAATAATAATAATAATAATAATAAATTGCACTAGCAGTACTTGTGAACTGCTGGTGCAATACCGCCCCCTGCAGATTTGCGGCCAATGTATCGTGTTGATTTCTGTCCACCACTTCAGAGCAGGCGGACAGGTTATGGAGCAGCGGCCTTTAGTGGAAAATTGCACTAGTTCACTAGACTATAACAATTAAAAAATGTAAGCAGGTGAATAAGAAGTTAAAATGTGTCTCAGCTATAACACAGATAGGGGAACCCTATCCTACTATATACTCAAAGACTATAATAGAAACATTAATACAAATCACAGTTTTATTAATATGTTTCAATATTTTATATATAAAGGACCACTAAATGCAGTAGAAATACATAATTAACAAGCACATAATAAAATTATGATACAATAGCACTTACTCTGAATCTCAAATAAGCAGTAGATTTTTTCCAGACAAATGTATTTTTTAGCCCATTTTCCGGCCCCCTGTATCATGTGACAGACATCAGCCAATCACAGATTAGTATATGTATACCCTTTGAGCTTGTGCACATGCTCAGTAGGATCTTGTTTCCCAGAAAGTGTGAATATAAAAAAACTGGGGAAAATCTGATATTGCAAGTAAATTGGAAAGTGTCTTAAAACTGCATGTTCTATCTGAATCATAAAAAGTTATTTTTACTTCAGTGTCCCTTTAATATTTTAATAACACATGCATACAGAAATAAAGGCAATTAGAAGATACTATAGATTGAAAACAGGGTAATCTTATTTGTTTTGGCTGCAGTATTTCAATTTAACGTGCCCCCCTACTCCCTGATGACTTCTCACACCACATCAACGTTTCCCTCTCATCAAACTCTATTATTTCCTACTGGTGACTTCTTATAACTTGAAGCTACAGCCGTTTTAAGAGAATTTCCCCTGCGAGTGTTGCTAAGATTTTTCCCATTCCATCTGGGGAATTTTAGATAATCGAGTCCTGAATGGAATGTTATTATTAGTAGCCATCTGTGGCATTCAGTAACTCACTGGAAGTCAAACGGTTCATCAGAAATGATTACTTGCCCTTCATGATCATGCTGGATGCTTTGGATCCATCTTAGGTCTTAATCTTGTGAGGCCTTGCTGGCACAGTGTAAGATGTTTTTAATATGATATTATGCTATTTGTAGTTACGTTTTTGTTGATGATATGAATGCTGCACAATCATTTCTCGCTGGAAATAATTCATATAGAGTTATGTCTCCGGAAATAATGGCTAGTACTGCGAGAATATCTCCTATATTTTTCATATCATTTCAAATAAAAATGTTTTAATTTGGGTTAATAAGATTAAGCTTTGTTTACTTTCTCTTATAGAAAATGAATGTAGTAACTGCATTATAGTAGACTTTTACTGTTTATACAGATGCGCCTGCTGTTCCTCAGTCACGGCTGTATTAATCCAGCTGCCTCCACAATTTTAAGAAACTGTATGCAATATATACAGTATCATAATAATATAATAATATAAAAAAAATAACAACTAACTGATCAATGTGTTTATTAAATTGATGCATTCATTTCTAAAATAAAAGATAATATTTATATTTGTCCATTGAAAGAACAGTATGCTACTTACGTCTTCAGAGCATTGTTGCATTTAAGTAGATATTGTGGCCTAGAACACATCTGCATGCCAATTGGGCAAATCGATCTTAACGCAAAATTAAACTGTTTTTTTCTTTCATTATTCAGACAGAGTATACATTTTTAAACAACTTTCTAATTTGCTTCTATTATCAATTTTGCTTCATTCTTTTGGTATCCTTTACTGAAGGAGCATTAATGCACTACTAGGAATTAGCTGAGCACATCGATACAAGAAGCATATATGTGCAGCTACAAAGCTATAAAGCGCCAACAGATTCTGCAGCGCTGCCTTTGGGTATAAAGATAAAAGTATAACGGAGAAACAATACAATACAAGGCAACATTTTACAGACAAACACAGGGGGAATTGAAGGCTTTATTTCAGTGGGAACTTACAATCTAGATGGGTAGGAGGATGAAAAACAGGAGGTGGGGACTACAAAAGTGAGAATTATGTTAGTGAGGAGTTAGATGAGGGCAACTGTTAGTGAAATTCATTAGTTACTGAGTTGAGTGATAAGCTTCTCTGAACAAAAATGTATTTGGGGAGAGTTTAAAGGAGGACAGGTTAGGGGACAGTTTAACAGCTCGAGGAAGTGCGTTCCAGAGGGTTGGTGCCGCACGAGAGAAGTCCTGTAGTCTAGCATGGGAGGAGGTGATAGTAGAGGAGGCAAGGAGCAGGTCATTGTTAGATCTCAGGGTGTGGGCTGGAGTATATTTGTTGATGAGTGAGTACAGGTAGGGTGGGCGGCATTGGTGAGGGCTTTGTAGGTCAGAGTGAGGATTTTTAATTTAACTCTGCTGTGAATGGGGAGCTAGTGAAGGGACTCACAGAGAGGTGCAGCAGAAACAGAGCGTCGGGAGAGGGGGATTAGCCTGGCAGAGGCATTTAGGATGGATTGAAAGGGGAGATGTGGGAGAGAGGGAGGCCAGTTAGTAGGTTATTACAATAGTCAAGTCAGGAAATTACCAGGGAGAGGATTAGCTGTTTATTATGTTCCCTTATGCACCATGAAGAAATGTGTTTACCATCATTTTGTAAAAAAATTAAATTTCAATCAAATTGGTTGTATTATATAAAAAAGAAAGAATTCAAACATTTCTAACCCTCTTATGGTTAGTGTAAAACTCAAACTTTATGCATTTTAATCAATATACTGATTTGATGAAATACCAGTATTAAAGTAAAAAATGCTACTCATCTGTACATAGAGGCCTATTTCTCAAGCCATCAACCGCAAATACGCTGGAATTCCGCAGCGTAATTGTGGCGAGCTTGATTCGCCTCATTTATCAAACCCTACAGACCGGCAAAAGTAGAAATTTGTGACGTAACATACGATCCGCCGGTCTCAGTCTGACACAGATCGATGTTTACGTCACTACAGATGTTCTGAATTCAAATTTGGCACTATCTGACTACTTTTGCTAGTTATCAAATATCTACCAGCTCGCCACTATTCCGGCAGAGTGTACCTGCTTTTCAATTCGCCGCCCTGGAGGCGGCGGATGCCATAGGAATCAATGGTAGTTTGAAAGCAGAGAAAGCTTATGTTCGCTGCTGCCCGATATCCCATTGATTCCTATGGGAGAATAAAAGTTATGTTTACACCTAACACCCTAACATTAGTGATGTCGCGAACCTAAAAATTTGGGTTCGCGGACAGCGAACGCGAACGTCCGCAAAAGTTTGCGAACGGGCAAACCGGGCAAACCGCCATAGACTTCAATAGGCAGGCGAATTTTAAAACCCACAGGGACTCTTTCTGGCCACAATAGTGATGGAAAAGTTGTTTCAAGGGGACTAACACCTGGACTGTGGCATGCCGGAGGGGGATCCATGGCAAAACTCCCATGGAAAATTACATAGTTGATGCAGAGTCTGGTTTTAATCCATAAAGGGCATAAATCACCTAACATTCCTAAATTGTTTGGAATAACGTGCTTTAAAACATCAGGTATGATGTTGTATCGATCAGGTAGTGTAAGGGTTACGCCTGCATCACAGTGACAGACCAAACTCCCCGTTTAAAGGGACAGTCTACACCAGAATTTTTATTGTTTTAAAAGATAGATAATCCCTTTATTACCCATTTCCCAGTTTTGCATAACTAACACATTTATAATAATATACTTTAAACCTCTGTGATTATCTTGTATCTAATCCTCTGCAAACTGCCCCTTTTTTCAGTTCTTTTGACAGACTTGCAGTCTAGCCAATCAGTGCCTGCTCCCAGATAACTTCTCGTGCACAAGCACAGTGTTATCTATATGAAATACGTGAACTAACACCCTCTAGTGTTGAAAAACTGTTAAAATGCAATCTGAAAGAGGTGGGCTTCAAGGTCTAAGAAATTAGCATATGAACCTCCTAGGTTAAGCTTTCAACTAAGAATACCAAGAGAACAAAGCAAAATTGGTGATAAAAGTAAATTGGAAAATTGTTTAAAATTACATGCTCTATCTGAATCATGAAAGTTTATTTTGGCCTAGACTGTCCCTTTAACGCACCGCAAACAACCGCAAACAGTCCATTTGCACAACCACAAACTCCCCATTTGCACAAGGTTGGATACCAAGCTAGCCATGTCCCGTTCCTTGTCCTCACTGATGTCATTGAAGGTCTCTTCCTCCACCCAGCCATGTACAACACCAAGGGTCCCCGAAAGGTGACAACAAGCCCCATGGGACGCCTGCTGTGTTTGGTCTTCCACCTCCTCAAAGCCACCTTCCTCCTCTGACTCCTCTTTTTCAGACTCCTCTCTCTGCATTGCCTCTCTCTGCATTATTATAAGGTGTGTTAAGTAATACTATTCCTATCAGTTTAATCTGTTACGTCACCTATCAGGGGACGTGTATATGGCATCAATTTTAGGAACCGGGTGATGGAAAAAGATGCTTGGTCGGACCTCCTACTTCAAATTTGGGGCACTGCACATGCAATCTAATGTGCCACCAGATAAGAGTGGTGTGTTAAGTAGTACTATTCCTATCAGTTTAATCCCTGGTATGTGCCTTTTTTTTTGTTTGGTTTTTGAAGCCACAGTGCAGCACCAGAGGCCAGAAAAATTGGGCATGTACACATGCCTGAAAAATTAGGTATTGTTGCAGCCGCTGCTGTAGCAGCGGCCAGAAAAATTGATGTTTGTTTCCCATGCAGAAAGTGCCCTAAAACATTGTGGCTTGAACCGTAGTTGGTGGCGGATAAGTCACGCAAGTCATCCGGCATTCAGAGATAAAATACAGCAGCGTGTGGACCATTTGTAGCCCAAGGCAGCTCATCTCATCAGGCCTTTTTTAGTCGAATGTATTGTCCACTGTCAGTCCCTTCGGGATCCATCCCTCATTCATCTTAATAAAGGTGAGGTAATCTAGACTTTTTTGACCTAGGCGACTTCTCTTCTCAGTGACAATACCTCCTGCTGCACTGAAGGTCCTTTCTGACAGGACACTTGAAGCGGGGCAGCCCAGAAGTTCTATCGCAAATTGGGATAGCTCAGGCCACAGGTCAAGCCTGCACACCCAGTAGTCAAGGGGTTCATCGCTCCTCAGAGTGTCGATATCTGCAGTTAAGGCGAGGTAGTCTGCTACCTGTCGGTCGAGTCGTTCTCTGAGGGTGGACCCCGAAGGGCTGTGGCGATGCGTAGGACTTAAAAAGCTCCGCATGTCCTCCATCAACAACACGTCTGTAAAGCGTCCTGTCCTTGCCAGCGTGGTGGTGGGAGGAGGAGGATTACTTTCACCTCTTCTCCTGTTAGATTCCCGTTGTGCTGTGACATCACCCTTATACGCTGTGTAAAGCATACTTTTTAATTTATTTTGGAAATGCTGCATCCTTTCCGACTTGCGGTAATTCGGTAACATTTCAGGCACTTTATGCTTATACCGGGGGTCTAGTAGCGTGGACACCCAGTACAGGTCGTTCTCCTTCAGCCTTTTTATACGAGGGTCCCTCAACAGGCACGACAGCATGAAAGACCCCATTTGTACAAGGTTGGATGCCGAGCTACTCATAACCCGTTCCTCATCCTCACTGATCTCACTGAAGGTATCTTCTTCCCCCCAGCCACGAACAACACCACGGGTACCAGATAGGTGACAACGAGCACCCTGGGATGCCTGTTGTGGTTGGTCTTCCTCCTCCTCCTCAAAGCCACATTCCTCCTCTGACTCCTCTTCCTCACAATCCTCTTCCAGCGTTTCCGCAGGTCCAGCAAGCGATGCTGATAAGGCTGTTTCTGGTGATGATGGTTACCACAACTCTTCCTTTTCCTCTTCACGCTCATCTACGGCCTGATCCAGCACTCTTCGCAGGGCACGCTCCAGGAAGAAAACAAATGGTATAATGTCGCTGATGGTGCCTTCGGTGCGACTGACTAGGTTTGTCACCTCCTCAAAAGGACGCATGAGCCTACAGGCATTGCGCATGAGCGTCCAGTAACGTGGCAAAAAAATTCCCAGCTCCGCAGAGGCTGTCCTAGCACCCCGGTCATACAAATAGTCGTTAACGGCTTTTTCTTGTTGGATCAGGCGGTTGAACATTAGGAGTGTTGAATTCCAACGTGTCAGGCTGTCGCAAATCAAGCGCCTCACTGGCATGTTGTTTCGCTGCTGGATATCTGAAAAGTGCGCCATGGCCGTGTAGGAACGCCTGAAATGGCTACACACCTTCCTGGCCTGCTTCAGGATGTCCTGTAAGCCTGGGTACTTATGCAAAAAGCGTTGTATGATCAGATTACACACATGTGCCATGCACGGCACATGTGTCAATTTGCCAAATTCAATGCCGCCACCAAATTTCTTCCGTTGTCACTAACCACTTTGCCGATCTCCAGTTGGTGCGGAGTCAGCCACTGATCCACCTGTGCGTTCAGGGTGGACAGGAGTGCTAGTCCGGTGTGACTCTCTGCTTTCAGGCAAGTCAACCCCAAGACGGCGTGACACTGCCGTATCCGGGATGTGGAACAGAACCTGGGGAGCTGGGGGGGTGCCGTTGATGTGGAGCAAGACGCAGCAGCAGAAGAGGACTCATCCGAGGAGGTTATGGAAGAGGATGGAGTAGGAGGAGTAGAGGAGGTGGCAGCAGGCCTGCCTGCAAGTCGTGGCGGTGTCACCAACTCCTCTGCAGAGCCAGGCATTCCATGCTTGGCAGCTGTCAGCAGGTTTACCCAATGCGCAGTGTAGGTGATATACCTGCCCTGACCATGCTTTGCAGACCAGGTATCAGTGGTCAGATGGACCCTTGCCCCAACACTGTGTGCCAGACATGCCATTACTTCCTTTTGCACAATCGAGTACAGGTTTGGGATTGCCTTTTGTGCAAAGAAATTTCGGCCGGGTACCTTCCACTGCGGTGTCCCAATAGCTACAAATTTTTTGAATGCCTCCGACTCCGCCAGCTTGTATGGTAAAAGCTGGCGGGCTAAGAGTTCAGTCAAGCCAGCTGTCAGATGCCGGGCAAGGGGGTGACTTTGTGACATTGGCTTCTTACGCTCAAACATGTCCTTGACAGACACCTGACTGTGGGCAGATGAGCAGAAACTGCTCAAGGCGAGAGACGGAGTGGCGGATGGTTGAGAGGGGGCAAGGAGGACAGCAGTGGTTGACGTGGCTGAAGATGCTGGACCAGGAGGAGGATGGCGGCTTTGAGTTTGTGTGCTGCTTGTACTCATGTGTTGATCCCATAGGCGTTTGTGTTGTGCGATCATGTGCATTTGCAAAGCAGTTGTACCTAGGTGGGTGTTGGACTTCCCACGACTCAGTTTCTTTTGGCACAGGTTGCAAATGGCATCACTGTTGTCAGAGGCAGACACACACAAAAAATGCCACACTGCTGAGCTCTGCAATGACGGCACTCTGGTGGTGGCAACAGCATGCGTTGATTGGCGTGCTGTCTGGCTGACCCCGGGTGCCGATGCATGCTGTCTGACTGTGCCACTAGCTCCTTGCGACGACCTCCCCCTCCTTCCAACTCGTCTCCTCCTCCTCTCTGTCTCCCCATATGAACTTCCCCCCTCTTCTTCTTCTCTTCTAGCGGGCACCCACGTGACATCCACGGACGCATCGTCATCATCAACCGCTTCACTTGTATCTGACAACTCAACAAAGGAAGCAGCAGCGGGTACAACATCATCATCATCACACCGTACGTCCATGTGTGTAATGCTGCCTGACTGAAACATATCCCTGTTATCTACATCCTCTGGCAATAATGGTTGCGCATCACTATCACTCATTTCTTCCAACTGATGTGTAAATAACTCCTCTGACAGATCAAGTGAAGTGGCTGTGGTGCTAGTGTTGGTGGTGGCGGCAGGCGGGCGAGTGGTAACTTGAGAGGTGCCCGAAAATAAGCTGGAGGAGGATGGTGCGTCAAGGTTCCGAGCGGAAGCTGTAGAAGATTAGGTGTCCTGTGTTAGCCAGTCAACTATGTCCTCAGAACTGTTCAAGTTCGGGGTACGTGGCCTCTGAACACTGGGCATTATTCTAGGGCCAAAGGGAATCACAGCACTACGAACACGACGGCCCCTGCGGGGTGGCCTGCCTCTACCTGTCATTTTTTTTTCCGATTAGTGGTACTAGGCGTGCAAGCTACTGTGACAACAGATATGAGTGGCACTGTGCACTGGCAGAAGTTGGCAGAGTAGACGCTGTAGGCATGACACACACGCTTGCAGACAACTAACTGCTATTCAATCTATTACAGTCAAAAAAAAAAAAAAAATTAAAATGTACACTACTGTTACACCAGATATGAATTGCACTGGGGTGACACTGTGCCCTGGCAGACACTGAAACGCACACATGTGAAGGAAACTGACTGCTATTATTTAACACAGTCAAAAAAGTGTTGTTGTTTTTTTTAATCTACACTACTGTTACACCAGATATGAGTTGCACTGGGGTGACACTGTGCCCTGGCAGGCAGGCACTGAAACGCACACGTGTGAAGGAAACTGACTGCTATTATTTCACAGTCAAAAAAGTGTTGTTTTTTTAAATGTACACTACTGTTACACCAGATATGAGTTGCACTGGGGTGACACTGTGCCCTGGCAGGCAGGCACTGAAACGCACACATGTGAAGGAAACTGGCTGCTATTATTTAACACAGTCAAAAAAGTGTTGTTTTTTTTAAATGTACACTACTGTTACACCAGATATGAGTTGCACTGGGGTGACACTGTGCCCTGGCAGGCAGGCACTGAAACGCACACGTGTGAAGGAAACTGACTGCTATTATTTAACACAGTCAAAAAAGTGTTGTTTTTTTTTTAAATCTACACTACTGTTACACCAGATATGAGTTGCACTGGGGTGACACTGTGCCCTGGCAGGCAGGCACTGAACAGCACACGTGTGAAGGAAACTGACTGCTATTATTTAACACAGTCAAAAAAGTGTTGTTTTTTTTAAATCTACACTACTGTTACACCAGATATAAGTTGCACTGGGGTGACACTGTGCCCTGGCAGGCAGGCATTGAAACGCACACGTGTGAAGGAAACTGACTGCTATTATTTAACACAGTCAAAAAAGTGTTGTTTTTTTTTAATGTACACTACTGTTACACAAGATATGAATTGCACTGGGGTGACACTGTGCCCTGGCAGGCAGGCACTGAAACGCACACGTGTGAAGGAAACTGACTGCTATTATTTAACACAGTCAAAAAAGTGTTGTTTTTTTTTAAATCTACACTACTGTTACACCAGATATGAGTTGCACTGGGGTGACACTGTGCCCTGGCAGGCAGGCACTGAAACGCACACGTGTGAAGGAAACTGACTGCTATTATTTAACACAGTCAAAAAAGTGTTGTTTTTTTTAAATGTACACTACTGTTACACCAGATATGAGTTGCACTGGGGTGACACTGTGCCCTGGCAGGCAGGCAGGCAGGCACTGAAACGCACACGTGTGAAGGAAACTGACGGCTATTATTTAACACAGTCAAAAAAGTGTTGTTTTTTTTTTAA
Source organism: Bombina bombina (assembly GCF_027579735.1). Taxonomy (NCBI): domain Eukaryota; kingdom Metazoa; phylum Chordata; class Amphibia; order Anura; family Bombinatoridae; genus Bombina; species Bombina bombina. Next base: position 176,576,727 of record NC_069506.1, on the reverse strand, counting down.
TGTACACTACTGTTACACCAGATATGAGTTGCGTTGGGGTGACACTGTGCCCTGGCAGGCAGACACTGAAACGCACATGTGTGAAGGAAACTGACTGCTATTATTTAACACAGTCAAAAAAGTGTTGTTTTTTTTAAATCTACACTACTGTTACACCAGATATGAGTTGCACTGGGGTGACACTGTGCCCTGGCAGGCAGGCACTGAAACGCACACGTGTGAAGGAAACTGACTGCTATTATTTAACACAGTCAAAAAAGTGTTGTTTTTTTTTAAATGTACACTACTATTACACAAGATATGAGTTGCACTGGGGTGACACTGTGCCCTGGCAGGCAGGCACTGAAACGCACACGTGTGAAGGAAACTGACTGCTATTATTTAACACAGTCAAAAAAGTGTTGTTTTTTTTTAATCTACACTACTGTTACACCAGATATGAGTTGCACTGGGGTGACACTGTGCCCTGGCAGGCAGGCACTGAAACGCACACGTGTGAAGGAAACTGACTGCTATTATTTAACACAGTCAAAAAAGTGTTTTTTTTTTTTCTAAATCTACACTACTGTTACACCAGATATGAGTTGCACTGGGGTGACACTGTGCCCAGGCAGGCAGGCACTGAAACGCACACGTGTGAAGGAAACTGACTGCTAGTATTTAACACAGTCAAAAAAGTGTTGTTTTTTTTTAAATCTACACTACTGTTACACCAGATATGAGTTACACTGGGGTGACACTGTGCCCTGGCAGGCAGGCACTGAAACGCACATGTTTGAAGGAAACTGACTGCTAGTATTTAACACAGTCAGAAAAGTGTTGTTTTTTTTAAAATCTACACTACTGTTACACCAGATATGAGTTGCACTGGGGTGACACTGTGCCCTGGCAGGCAGGCACTGAAACGCACACGTGTGAAGGAAACTGACTGCTATTATTTAACACAGTCAAAAAAGTGTTGTTTTTTTTAAATGTACACTACTGTTACACCAGATATGAGTTGCACTGGGGTGACACTGTGCCCTGGAAGGCAGGCAGGCAGGCAGGCACTGAAACGCACACGTGTGAAGGAAACTGACGGCTATTATTTAACACAGTCAAAAAAGTGTTGGTTTTTTTTTTAAATGTACACTACTGTTACACCAGATATGAGTTGCGTTGGGGTGACACTGTGCCCTGGCAGGCAGACACTGAAACGCACATGTGTGAAGGAAACTGACTCCTATTATTTAACACAGTCAAAAAAGTGTTGTTTTTTTTAAATCTACACTACTGTTACACCAGATATGAGTTGCACTGGGGTGACACTGTGCCCTGGCAGGCAGGCACTGAAACGCACACATGTGAAGGAAACTGACTGCTATTATTTAACACAGTCAAAAAAGTGTTGTTTTTTTTTAAATGTACACTACTATTACACAAGATATGAGTTGCACTGGGGTGACACTGTGCCCTGGCAGGCAGGCACTGAAACGCACACGTGTGAAGGAAACTGACTGCTATTATTTAACACAGTCAAAAAAGTGTTTTTTTTTTTCTAAATCTACACTACTGTTACACCAGATATGAGTTGCAGTGGGGTGACACTGTGCCCAGGCAGGCAGGCACTGAAACGCACACGTGTGAAGGAAACTGACTGCTAGTATTTAACACAGTCAAAAAAGTGTTGTTTTTTTTAAATCTACACTACTGTTACACCAGATATGAGTTGCACTGGGGTGACACTGTGCCCTGGCAGGCAGGCACTGAAACGCACATGTGTGAAGGAAACTGACTGCTAGTATTTAACACAGTCAGAAAAGTGTTGTTTTTTTTTTAAATCTACACTACTGTTACACAAGAAATGATTGCACTGGGGTGACACTGTGCCCTGGCAGGCAGGCACTGAAACGCACACGTGTGAAGGAAACTGACTGCTATTATTTAATCAATAGATAGTAGTAGTAGATGGCGCTGGTCTATTGAGTGATTTTCTCTAGTAAGTGAAGAGAAAAAAGGCTTGATGCATATATTGAAGCCAATTAATATGGGTGCAGTATACTCACTCCATAAGATGAATCTTTACAGCTGAAAGGGAACGTAGCGTCAGATGGCAAGAGTCCACAGGTTACTGGAGTCAAATACTGAATTTTCAGGTTTATCCAAAAGTGGACTATAAATGAATAGAGACCCAAATGACAAAAGTATCCAGTGTGTAATTGAAAAAAATGTAGTAACTTACTCCATAAATAAGGAGATTCCAGCTCAGCACAGCAAAACAAGATCTTGACAATCTTTCAACAAAGGATAAAAGGTTTTATTTGCTCAACGCGTTTCAACGTATTACACGTCTTTATCAAGAGCATACATTAAAACAAGTAAAACAGGTAAGTAAAACCAAGTATTGAGTGAGGACCATATTTCCAATTGTCCTGTTCTTTCTGTAAGCAAACCTGATCCCTCTTTCCACCACATCTGTTAGCCCATCATTAGCTGACAGGAGGCTGAAATGTTTGCTCACTATCTGGCAAATCTCGTCATATTGTTTCGAGAACTCAGTGATGAAGGCTAACAAAGTAGCCTTCATCACTGAGTACTCGAAACAATATGACGAGTTTTACCAGATAGTGAGCAAACATTTCAGCCTCCTGTCAGCTGATGATGGGCTAACAGATGTGGTGGAAAGAGGGATCAGGTTTGCTTACAGAAAGAACAGGACAATTGGAAATATGGTTGCCCCTACTAAGATCTGGTTGGAGTCTCCCAGTGAAAGTACATCCTCTTGGTTGACTTCTGTGGGGGTCTTTAGGTGCCACCACCACACTTGTGTGGCCTGTGAAAGGGTAACCGTGGGGGATACCTTTATGTCCACGGTGACTGGTGAGAGATACAGCATTAAATATTGCTTGAATTGTAGACAAACTTTTATTGTGTATCTGATTACTTGCAGTTTGTGTTCCTTGCAGTATGTAGGACTCTCAACAAGAGAGGCTAGAACCCGCATAAAGGAACAACTATCGGACATTAGTATAGGGTCTAAGACCACCCCCTTGGTCAGACACTTTGTTGAGACCCATAATAAGTCAATAAGGTCCTTTGTTTGGACCATTATTGACAGGGTTCCATTGAAACGAGGCCAAGGAGATAGGGTGAATAAGCTTGGGGAAAGGGAGGCCTTCTGGATCTTTAAGTTAAAGACTAGGATTCCAGGAGGCCTCAATTCAGAATTCGATCTGATTAATTTTTGGTCCCGTTAGCATTTCTACCCTTTTATCCATAAATACAGTAGGGGATGATCCCCTTGTAACTTTCCAGTATTTGACCTTGATTTAGACGTAATGTGCATCACACCATGCCCCTGCATGCAGGATTGTTTGCACACGATTGGATATCGGTTAAGTCCCATTTGTTTGTTTTTCACTGAAAGTAGGCTTGCTTTATCCCTATCCATTCAATATATTCCATTCCATTCTGGATTAATGAGTGTATGAGTTGTGCTTAAACATGCAAGATTTTATTGGATCTTGGGCATAAATCGGTGGTTTGTGTGTCTAGCATGGGTGCACTTTTAATATTCTGTTTCACCTTTTGAGTGTAGAATGCCTATTGGTGTTGGGTTGAGGTATGGGGATGTTTCCCCTCCCCCTCCCCCCCTTTCTCTAGGTTTATTTAATTAGTATTCCTCATCCAATATTTATATTTATTTCTATACTCTAAATAGATTGTTCGTAGTCTCGTTGTTAACAATGTTTTGTGTCATTCATATATGATCAGAAGCTAGGAATAATTACCTAGTTTGGTCTTTGTGACAGTATTGCCATTTTGATTTACATATTACCATAATAGTGTTTTTGGTTTTATGATCTCTCATGTATACAGGTAAGGGCATTGCTGTAATTTGTAACCTCCAAGATGCTTTTTATTACATTTTGTAATTTATTCTGTTGAGCTGGGAACAGGATGATCGTTCGGAGCTGGACCGAGGACACTGCTTGGAACTATCTGTATTATGATTTGTGGCATTGTCTGTGTGCGAGTCATTTTGCTCGGATTTGTGATCGTCCCTTTCCTTTCCTTTACTAGCAAATCAGATGAGGTATCCCTCTCCATGGGCTGCAGCAGTTTACTATCATGGTTTTTTATTTATTTTTCGTAATCTATATTGGATGGACTGGTTTCTTGCACTGTTGCTCCCTAGGGCTGTTTGTTTACTTTTCGCTATGATGTATGCTACATGGGCGGGTCCCAGGTGAGCTCTTTGCGGTGGTGACCAACGGCCTTCCAATCAGAGTGGTGTTATGTGTCCAGTCCCTCCCTTCTTTGATATCGATAGCGGGCTCTGTCCTTGATTGGAACATATGTTCCTTAGAGCGGTTTGACAGGTTTGATGCGCTATCGGTCATCAAGTTTAATTCGACCCTCTGTGTCATCGGCTTAACAGGATACGATATGGAAGTCATACGGGATACTCAGTGATGAAGGGGAGAGAGAGAATTAAAAGGGGGGGGACCTATATAAACACATAAATATATATAGTGCATATATAGTGCTTATATCAATCAAGTTTCACTGCTGTTTTTTCTATCGAGGGAATTGTTTCTATCAATGAACTTTCTCCATTAATGAATTGCTTGTTTGTAAACAATAGGGGCGGGGGGGAGGGGTGTGTGTACAACTTTGATGAATTGACACGGATTGGTTAATTATATTTTAGGGTGTGAACCCCGTATTCCAATCATGTTTTGAGCTAGTTTTTTTAAAACCTTTCTGACTGTTTGTTTTTTATTAGGCTATGAGTAAGGCTCACGCCGAAACGCGTTAGCCATTGTTTCTGTCACTAGCTCTCTATTTTTGCCTTTCCACCCTCTCTGTATTGAATGTGCATTTTAAAAGGGATTTTTCTCTGTGTATTCTGTGTTATATTTTTGCCACATTGTTACTCTGTTCATTAAACACTTTGAAAACGGCCGCTACCAGGTGCTTCCATTCTTTCTACTTTGCTATTATTTAACACAGTCAAAAAAGTGTTGTTTTTTTTAAATCTACACTACTGTTACACCAGATATGAGTTGCACTGGGGTGACACTGTGCCCTGGCAGGCAGGCAGGCACTGAAACGCACACGTGTGAAGGAAACTGACTGCTATTATTTAACACAGTCAAAAAAGTGTTTTGTTTTTTTTAAATCTACACTACTGTTACACCAGATATGAGTTGCACTGGGGTGACACTGTGCCCTGGCAGGCAGGCAGGCAGGCACTGAAACGCACACGTGTGAAGGAAACTGACTGCTATTATTTAACACAGTCAAAAAAGTGTTGTTTTTTTTAAATCTACACTACTGTTACACCAGATATGAGTTGCACTGGGGTGACACTGTGCCCTGGCAGGCAGGCACTGAAACGCACACGTGTGAAGGAAACTGACTGCTATTATTTAACACAGTCAAAAAAGTGTTGTTTTTTTTTAAATCTACACTACTGTTACACCAGATATGAGTGGTGGCACTGGGCAAGTGGGCACAGTATACGCTGTGAGCCTTACACACACGCTGGCAGGCAGGCAACTGCAATTAGATTACACAGGAAAAAAAAAAAAGCAGACTGATGTTCTAGCCCTAAAAAGGGCTTTTTGGGGTGCTGTCCTTACAGCAGAGATCAGATGAGTCCTTCAGGACTGTAGTGGACACTGAATACACTAGCCTAGCTATCGATTTCCCTATTAAATCAGCAGCAGCTACACTGTCCCTCCTCTCTCTAAGAATGCAGCTTCCAAATGAATCTAAAATGGATGCTTTCCAGGAGGTAGGAGGGTCTGGGAGGGAGGGTCTGCTGCTGATTGGCTGTAATGTGTCTGTTGACTGTGAGGTACAGGGTCAAAGTATTACTCAATGATGATGAATAGGGGGCGGATCGAACATCGCATATGTTCGCCCGCCGTGGCGAACGCGAACAAGCTATGTTCGCCGGGAACTATTCGCCGGCGAACTATTCGCGACATCACTACCTAACATGTACCCCGAGTCTAAACACCCCTAATCTGCCGCCCGACACCACCTACATTATACTTATTAACCCCTAATCTGTTGCCCCAACATCGCCGCCACCCTACACAGTCACCACCTACATAAAGTTATTAACCCCTATCCCGCCACTCCCGGAGCTCACCGCAACTAAATAAATGTATTAACCCCTAAACCCCTGGCCTCCCACATCACTAGCACTTACTAAACCTATTAACCCCTAAACCGCCAGCCCCCCACATCACAATAAACTAAATTAACCTATTAACCCCTAAACCTAACAACCCGCTAACTTTATATTAAATATAACTCATCCCCATCTTATAATAAATTTAAACTTACCTTTAGATTTAAATTAAACTATATTAAACTATTAATTAACCTACCCTAACTATTATACTAAAATTACATTAAACTATATTAAACTAATAATTAACCTACCCTAACTGTTATACTAAAATTACATTAAACTACAAATTAAATTATCTATATTATATATTTAAAAACCTAACCCTACTCAAATAATTTAATTCTACAATTGATTGGAATAGCCAATAGAATGTGAGCTCAATCTATTGACTGATTGAATCAGCCAATAGGATGAAAGCTCAATCTTATTGGCTGATTGCAACAGCCAATAGGATTTTTTCAACCTTAATTCCGATCGGCTGATAGAATTCTATCAGTCAATCGGAATCTAAGGGACGCCATCTTGGATGACGTAATTTAAAGGAACCTTCGTTCGGGAAGAAGACGTTGTAAGAAGAGGATGCTCCACCTCGGATGTCAGGAAGATGGAGCCGTTCCGCGCCGGATGGATGAAGATAGAAGATGCCGTCTGGCTGAAGACTTCTGCGGGCTTGGATGAAGTTTTCAGCCGCTTGGATGAAGACTTCTGCCGGCTTCTTGGAGGATGGATGTTGGATCTTCAATACTGTAAGTGGATCTTCAGGGGTTAGTGTTAGGATTTTTTAAGGGTTTATTGGGTGGGTTTTATTTTTTAACTTAGGGGTTTGGTCTGCAATAGAGCTAAATGCCCTTTTAAGGGCAATGCCCATCCAAATGCCCTTTTCTGGGCAATGGGGAGCTTAGGTTTTTTAGTTAGGTTTTTATTTGGGGGGTTGGTTGTGTAGGTGGTGGGTTTTACTGTTGGGGTATTTGTATTTTTATTTACAGGTAAAAGAGCTGATTTCTTTTGGGCAATGCCCTGCAAAAGCCCCTTTTAAGGGCTATTGGTAGTTTATTGAAGGCTAGGGTTTTTTTATTTTGGGGTGGCTTTTTTATTTTCATAGGGCTCTTAGATTAGGTGTAATTAGTTTAAATCTTTGATAATTTATTTTTTATTTTATGTAACTTAGTGTTTGTTATTTTTTGTAACTTAGTTGTTAGTTTTTTGTAACTTAGTAATTTTTTTGTGTAGATTTAAATTATTTGAGTAGGGTTAGGTGTTTAAATATATAATATAGTTAATTTAATTTGTAGTTTAATGTAATTTAGTATAACAGGGTAGATTAATTAATAGTTTAATATAGTTTAATGTAATTTAGTATAACAGTTAGGGTAGATTAATTAATAGTTTAATATAGTTTAATGTAATTTAGTATAACAATTAGGGTAGATTAATTAATAGTTTAATATAGTTTAATTTAATTTTAAAGGTAAGTTTAAATTTATTATAAGATAGGAATGAGTTAATATTTAATGTACAGTTAGCGGGTTGTTAGGTTTAGAGGTTAATAGGTTAATTTAGTTTATGGCGATGTGGGGGGCTGGAGGTTTAGGGGTTAATAACATAATGTAGGTGGCGGGGGTGTAGGGGCGGCAGATTAGGGGGTTAAGAACATAATGTAGGTGGCGGCAGGGTCCGGGAGCAGCGGGAAAGGGGTTAATACATTTACTAAAGTTGCGGTGGGCTCCGGGAGTGGCGGGATATGGGTTAATAACTTTATTTAGTTGCGGCGAGGTCTGGGAGCGGCGGGATAGGGGTTAAACAGTTTAGTATAGTGGCAGTGTTTAGTGACAGGGTATAAATAAAGCTGTGAAAAAGCCAAATAGCAGCGAGATCGATGACTGTCAGTTAACAACAGTCCGCTGCTCATCGCCCCGTACTTGGTGCGCGGCTTTTTGACAGCTTTTTTGTTAAATATGGAGAGCGTATTCAGGTCCACAGCCGTGAAGTTAGGTGATGTCAAGCAAGCGTATTGGTGCCGTTGAATGCAAGTAAGTTGACGGCTTGATAAGTAGGCCTCATAGACATAATACATTTAATATGTGAGACACAGAGGGCCAGATTATGAGTTGCGCGTTAAAAGTTACGCACAAAAGATAAGGGGCTTATCGCAGCTGTTTACATGTGTCGGATTTTCCTCTAGTATTACAAGTTGAAATTAAATGCAATCACTTGAGCGAAATTGAAGTTAACGTGCGCCTGGTTAGCGAGACCTCAGAGCTCTGTTTAACTTTTTTGCGAAACAAAAAAATGTCACAAAACAAATCAAAAATACATCACAAAGTACAGTAACACTCATATAAACATCACGTACTAAAATTATTCAAATAAATATTGCACAAAAAAGGCAGGCAAAGGGCTTTAACATAGAGATACATACATATACTTGTCTAAAGATGGATATGTGTGTGTGTATATATATATATATGTGTGTGTGTGTATGAGTGTTTGTATGTGTGTACATACGTATTTGTGTATTTATATGTGTATATATGTATTTAAATATGTTTACATAAATAGACATACTGTATATATAAGTGCATTGGAGCTTTACTGTGTATTTACTGTAAATATGTTACATTACAATGTCCTGCATATGGGGGAATATGTTCTAAATATTTATAAATAGATATTGCTAAATATATCTGTATATATATCTATACATATATATAATCATGTGTATATATATATATATATATATATTTATATAATTGTCATTTGGCAGCCATAGTAACACACAATGCATAGTTCAGATTGGATGTTAACGATGTGTCACGAGATGACGTAATCTCCACACCCCTTATCCTCATGAATGCAATTGTAGCTTATTTGGCAATGGCGACCGTCAGTGTTTAGTAGATATGCTTATGTTCAATCACTGTTTGGTAAACATTAATAGCATTAAGATATCAGTGCTTAAATACAGTAGAGCTTTATGAACTGAGTCAACGTTTGTTGGTGGTTATATGCCTATTTTTATATAGTTACTTATAAAGGTCCATATTATCATTTTACACATTGGTGGTCACAGATATTGATTATTTTTAACACATCACATAAACTTATATATGTTAGTCGGATGACTATTTATTTACTGAGCATTAGACACATGTTTTTTTGATGTTATTGTTTTCTATGAAGTTGCTATGACAACTCACACATGAAATTATTTGTCACATTTCTAGCTGAGTGGCTAGATCAGGTTAGAGGAGGGGCTTGTTATGGATTTAAACACTGTTTGTATCACTTTTGAATTGTCTGAGGAAGGGGTAAATGCCCCGAAACGTCACAACATAATAAAGAGTGCTGTGTTATAAATCCAGAGAGTGCATATTGTATATTGCTCTATACAGGCATACCCCACATTTACGTACACAATGGGACCAGAGCATGTATGTAAAACGAAAATGTACTTAAAGTGAAGCAATACTTTTTTTTCACTTCTCAATGCTTGTACTTCATTATAATAGTCATTTATAGGCATAACTGATATAAATAATACATTTATAACTAAAATAAACACAATACTATAAGGTTAGGCCAAAAGAAAATATTTATTGCAAAATAAACAAAAACATTTCTAAGCTTAGGATCAGCTTAGGGCAACAGAACATACAGTATTTACTGTACTGTATTGAAAAATAAAGAAATTTTCTAAGCTTAGGGTCAGCTTAGGACAAGAGAACATAATTACTGTACTGTACAGTTTTGCAAAATAAACACAACATTTTCTAAGCTTAGGATCAGCTTAGGGTAAGAGAACATATTTACTGTACTGTACAGTATTGCAAAATAAACACAACATTTTCTAAGCTTAGGATCAGCTTAGGACAAGAGAACATATTTACTGTACTGTATTGCAAAATACTGTAAACACAACATTTTCTAAGCTTAGGATCAGCTATGAGCATTTATTCTAGTAAGGATGAAGTCATACTGGTATCTTCTGTTTCACAAGTCAACTCTTCAAAGGCGAGACGCTTTCTTGCTGGCGAATTGGGTGTACTACAAGTAGCAATAAGAGAAGGAGCAGGACTGGGTGGTGATGCCAGAGCTGGAAATGGACTGCCAGTTGATGATCTGGTATCCAAATGACTGTCTGTCGATGATGATGATCTGCGTGCTGATGGACTTTTAGAAAAGTAAGTCTCTATGGAGGTTTGAAGTGTAGCTTTCTTCTTTTCTCTGTAGATTTCTTTGTAACAGGAATAAGCCCCTGAAATGTTACCATTGACTGTGAAGCTTCTTTCAAAGTCCCTATCATGCTTTTCAAAAAGAGCCATGGCGCTATCAAGATGACGGAAAGCTTGAAAGAGAATTTTTGAAGTTAAGCCTTCAGGCTGTTCAATGTTCTCAACCCCATTTTGCACATCTTCTTCTTCTTCTCTCTCCTCTTCAAGTTCTAGAAGATCTTCATTGCTGAGGGGCTCAGTATGGGATGCAAGCAGTTCAGCAACATCTTCTGGCTCTACTTCCATCTCTAACTGCCTTGCCATCTCTACAATATTTTCAGTAACATTAGCTACAGAATCATCAACGCCTTCAGAATCATCAGCTAACTGTGGGCATAATTTTTTCCAGGCCCTTTTCATTGTGGTATCCTTTATGTCATTCCAAGCATCTCTTACAGTTTTAATGCAATCCAAGATGTTGTAGCTTTTCCAGAATTTCGATAGGACTTCTTGCCCTGCACCTTCTTCTTTGTCTATTGCTGCAATACACTTACTGAATGTTCTTTTTAAGTAGTTTAACTTGAAGGCAGCTATGACACATTGATCCATGGGCTGCAGTAATGAAGTGGTATTTGGTGGTAGGAATTCCACTCTAATGTTAGGGTTGAGCTCTTCTAGTGTTCGAGGGTGTCCAGGAGCATTATCAACAAGCAGCAAAATCTTGAAAGGGATATTATTGTCTTTGCAATAAGCTTTCACCTCTGGAACAAAGCAGGTGTCAAACCAATCCTCAAAAAGGGCTGCAGTTACCCATGCTTTTTTATTTGCCCTCCAATGCACTGGAAGTCTAGTTTTAACGTAGTTCTTCAAAGCTCTTGGATTTTGAAAACGGTAAATAAACAAAGGCTTTAGCTTTAAGGTACCAGAAGCATTGCCACCTAACAGAAGGGTTATTCTATCTTTAGCTGGCTTGTAGCCTGGCATTGATTTTTCCTGTCTTGCAATGAAGGTTCTTGCAGGCATCTTCTTCCAGAATAGACCAGTCTCATCCACATTAAAAATTTGATCCATGGAGTAGCCTCCATCTTCAATAATTTTTGCAAATTCACTTGGATAGCTTTCTGCAGCCTCAGTATTTGCAGCAGCTGCCTCTCCTTGTACTTTGATGTTATGTAGATTAGACCTCTTCTTAAACCTATCAAACCATCCACGGCTTGCAACAAATTCAGCATCCTTTGCTGCTTCACCTTTCTTAGCCTTCAGGTCATTGAATAAGCTTAAGGCTTTACTTTGTATAATTGCCTGGTTTACAGGAACATGGCGTGTTGTCTGATTTTCTATCCAAAGTATTAGGAGTCTCTCCATGTCTGCAACAATGCTATCCCTTTTTCGAATTGTTGTGGTGTTAACAGGTGTAGCACTTTTAACTTCTGCAACAATTTTTTCTCTGTTCTTCATGACTGTGTTAATTGTGGTCCTAGTGAAGCCTAGCTTTCGGCCTATTTCAGCTTGAATTACACCTTCATCATACAATCTAATAATTTTAAGCTTCATATCCAAGGTAATAGATTTACGGCATTTCTTTTTATCTGCCATTATCAGCTCTAGGTGCCAAGCGTGTTACAATCAGTACTGTACGTGTACTGTATACAGTATATGTTCCCCAAAGTTCTATGTACTGTACAAGTAGTGGTACAGTGCAGTATTATGGCAGGAATAAAATAGCAATTTGGGTGCAGGAATCTTCTATACACAGTGTGTGCCAAGCGTGTTACAATCAGTACTGTACGTGTACTGTATACAGTATATGTTCCCCAAAGTTCTATGTACAGTAGTGGTTTCAGTGCAGTACAGTATTATGGCAGGAATAAAATAGCAATTTGGGTGCAGGAATCTTCTATACACGATTCACTTTTTAACTTCACTTGCCAAGTGCGCAGCTTCTACACAGTGAGCGGAAACCCCACCTCTTCCTGGTGCGCAGCAACATCTTCCTGGCGCGCGGCAACCTCTTCCTGAACCATAGAGACTAACTGTTTCATGTGCGCAGGGGCGGGTTTGTCCGTTCTCGCGAGTGTCCGTAAAGAGAGGGTCCGTAATAGCTATGTACGTACTCGCGAGTGTCCGTAAAGTGAAGGTCCGTAAAGCGGGGTATGCCTGTATATTTATAAATATATATTTGTACGAAAAAAATCTGATATATATATGTAAAAAAATATGTATTTATGAATAAATAGAACATATTCTTCTATGTAAAGAACATTGTAATGTGAAATATTCATATTTTCATGTGATGTTTCAGTGTGAGTAGGGTGTTAGGTATTTTCCCACTTGTTTGCTCCATTGCCTTTTATGTGGGAATAGGATAGCGAGCAATATTCTAAGTTCAGCTTTTTACGTGCTTCGGGTTAGCACGCAAGCAAAAACTGTTTACTTTCAACTTATAATATGAGCATAACCCGACGCCCACAAAAAGTTTACTTCTAGCGCAGTTAATGCTTGAGAGGGAGTATTAAATAACACTCCACTTGTAATCTAGCCGAAAATGGGGAAGCGGTTAGTTTAAATACAATTTGGTCATTAGTCATTGCATCAGGACAGTGTTTTCAGGAACCTCTGCATAGGAAGAAGAAAGAAATAGAACATTTACAGTAAAATTAAAATTAAAAATAAAACTGTAAACAATGCAGAGAAAAAATGCTGTCATAGACATTGACATACAAGCTGTCATTTCATAACATTTGTAATGCAAAAATAATGTTTTAAAGCAAGTCAGTTTCATTATTGTGCAGAGGCAGTTTCTAGATTCTCTTTCTGTTTAAACATCATGGCCTAGATAGTGGGGTGCAAAAATATTACCTCTGTTGATCGCTAACACCACTCAAATTAGGTCAATAGCTCTACTATTTTTTTACGCTTGTATTACAAGTTAAAGAAAAAGTTTGCACACAAGCGAAAGACTCAGGTGCGTTAACATCTGGACGTTGGATAGCACAACTGCGATAACTTTATTTCTCCGTAGATTGCTATGGCAAACCCTACAAAAGCCTCTTCTGTCTTTGGCTCGTGTATTAACCTAAAGGTGCGCTAGACCAACTGCGCTAAAGCCGAAGGTGCATTAAGAAATGCTTCAAATGCCTTTGTTCTTTGTTGTTTTTAATGACAAAGATAGATAGATAGATAGAAAATAGATAGATAGAGTTAAAAATAAAAAATAAATAACATTTTACTCTAAGTGAAGAACAAACATAAAGGTAAAAAAAACAATAAAACATTTTCACTTTGTTTAAAAGGGATATTGTATATGTCAAGTTGTATGTGCGAATCTATATATGTGTATGTATGTATGAATGTGTGCACAAACATATGTACACATATAAACTAATATATACACACACACACCTTGACATTGTACCTTTGAGACCATTTTTATACATTTATTTCAATAGTCAACTTTTATTTTATAAGATATAGATAAATAAATATATATATATATATAGACCTCCAAAGTAGACAGGCACTCTCGGGTTTTGACTTCTACAACCTTTGTTTATTCTCAGTGATGTTTCTGAGCAATCCCCTTCCTCAGACCAATAAACAGATACACTTACCAAACTTATATCTCCATCATCGTCCTCATCCCGCATCAAGGCATCCGTTCGCATCCCGGTTGCACAACTGTGCATGCGCACCAAGCGGCGCCACAGAAGCTCCACAGGACCAAAATACAAAAAATGTCAAAAGAAGCACAATTATCACAATCAACTAGTACAGCAATGTGTATTATGCTCATACACATTCGCCCTACTTACTGTTACTATCGCCATCACCTAAATATCGGAATATACTTGGAAATTATAGATTATATAAAATTACACATCATCATAATCATATGTTCTCTTAATCATATTCCTGCCATATCCGACTTATACCTGCCATCTAGTGGTTATTCACAGAATAGGGTTATACATATTCCAAATCTCATCCTAATTATAGAAAAGAACGTGTAAGCTGTCAGAGCTATTTCTCCCAGATAATTAAAAAGCTGTTCTTCTTCTAATCTCTTAGGCCTAGATTTAGAGTTGGGCGGTAGCCGTGAAAACCAGCGTTAGAGGCTCCTAACGCTGGTTTTTACCGCCCTCTGGTATTTGGAGTCAGTCAGGAAAGGGTCTAACGCTCACTTTCCAGCCGCGACTTTTCCATACCGCAGATCCCCCTACGCCATTTGCGTATACTATCTTTTCAATGGGATCTTTCTAACGCCGGTATTTAGAGTCGTGGCTGAAGTGAGCGTTAGAAATCTAACGACAAAACTCCAGTCGCAGAAAAAAGTCAGTAGTTAAGAGCTTTCTGGGCTAACGCCGGTTTATAAAGCTCTTAACTACTGTGCTCTAAAGTACACTAACACCCATAAACTACCTATGTACCCCTAAACCGAGGTCCCCCCACATCGCCGCCACTCGATTAATTTTTTTTAACCCCTAATCTGCCGACCGCCACCTACGTTATACTTATGTACCCCTAATCTGCTGCCCCTAACACCGCCGACCCCTATATTATATTTATTAACCCCTAACCTGCCCCCCACAACGTCGCCGCCAGCTACCTACAATAATTAACCCCTAATCTGCCGCTCCGTAAAACGCCGCTACCTTCATTATCCCTATGTACCCCTAATCTGCTGCCCCTAACACCGCCGACCCCTATATTATATTTATTAACCCCTAATCTGCCCCTCTCAACGTCGCCTCCACCTGCCTACACTTATTAACCCCTAATCTGCCGAGCGGACCGCACCGCTACTATAATAGAGTTATTAACCCCTAATCCGCCTCACTCCCGCCTCAATAACCCTATAATAAATAGTATTAACCCCTAATCTGCCCTCCCTAACATCGCCGACACCTAACTTCAATTATTAACCCCTAATCTGCCGACCGAATCTCGCCGCTACTGTAATAAATGGATTAACCCCTAAAGCTAAGTCTAACCCTAACACTAACACCCCCCTAAGTTAAATATAATTTAAATCTAACAAAATAAATTAACTCTTATTAAATAAATTATTCCTATTTAAAGCTAAATACTTACCTGTAAAATAAACCCTAATATAGCTACAATATAAATTATAATTATATTATAGCTATTTTAGGATTTATATTTATTTTACAGGTAACTTTGTATTTATTTTAACCAGGTACAATAGCTATTAAATAGTTAAGAACTATTTAATAGCTAAAATAGTTAAAATAATTACAAATTTACCTGTAAAATAAATCCTAATGATTTATTTTACGGGTAATTTTGTAATTATTTTAACTATTTTAGCTATTAAATAGTTCTTAACTATTTAATAGCTATTGTACCTGGTTAAAATAAATACAAAGTTACCTGTAAAATAAATATAAATCCTAAAATAGCTATAATATAATTATTTATTTTGTAGCTATATTAGGGTTTATTTTACAGGTAAGTATTTAGCTTTAAATAGGAATAATTTATTTAATAAGAGTTAATTTATTTCGTTAGATTTAAATTATATTTAACTTAGGGGGGTGTTAGTGTTAGGGTTAGATTTAGCTTTAGGGGTTAGTCCATTTATTACAGTAGCAGCGAGATTCGGTCGGCAGATTAGGGGTTAATAATTGAAGTTAGGTGTCGGCGATGTTAGGGAGGGCAGATTAGGGGTTAATACTATTTATTATAGGGTTATTGAGGCGGGAGTGAGGCGGATTAGGGGTTAATAACTTTATTATAGTAGCGGTGCGGCCCGCTCGGCAGATTAGGGGTTAATAAGTGTAGGCAGGTGGAGGCGACGTTGAGGGGGGCAGATTAGGGGTTAATAAATATAATATAGGGGTCGGCGGTGTTAGGGGCAGCAGATTAGGGGTACATAGGGATAATGTAAGTAGCGGCGGTTTACGGAGCGGCAGATTAGGGGTTAAAAAAATATGCAGGTGTCAGCGATAGCGGGAGCAGCAGATTAGGGGTTAATAAGTGTAAGGCTAGGGGTGTTTAGACTCCGGGTACATGTTAGGGTGTTAGGTGCAGACGTAGGAAGTGTTTCCCCATAGAAAACAATGGGGCTGCGTTAGGAACTGAACGCGGCTTTTTTGCAGGTGTTAGGTTTTTTTTCAGCTCAAACAGCCCCATTGTTTTCTATGGGGGAATCGTGCACGAGCACGTTTTTGAAGCTGGCCGCGTCCGTAAGCACCGCTGGTATCGAGAGTTGAAGTTGCAGTAAATATGCTATACGCTCCTTTTTTGGAGCCTAACGCAGCCATTCTGTGAACTCTAAATACCAGCGGTATTTAAAAGGTGCGCCCAGAAAAAAGCACGCGTAGCTAACGCACCCCTTTGGCCGCAGAACTCTAAATCTAGGCGTCAGCTTCCTCCTCAAACTCTTACATACACTCAAATATTTTTGGGATTCATTCTTAAAAAAAAACATTGTAAGCCAAAATTAATATTCAAGCCAAATGGACATCTATTATTTAGTGTATATATCCATCTTGACTTTATCTGTAAAAGCATAGTAGATCTATCACCTCTTTAATTGTGGTATATGGTCAATAATCGTGTATCTCAAATCTGCTACTGTGCTATCTGCTACTGTGTGGCCATTTTCAACAAAGTGCCTGGCAACAGGTTGATCTAGCCTTCCTTTAGCTATTGCTGCCCTGATAGCTGCTCTATGGTTTGTCATCCTAGTGCGAAGATCATCATTAGTTTTTCCCATGTAAAATTTCCCACAATTACAATGTAGTAGCAGGTGTAGCAGGTGGTACATCAACTGCATCTGTAAGATCACAACCTAAGTTATTGTAACCAACTGGCTGGCATGTAACTCTGCTTATTATCAGGTCTCATTAACAGATCTCTTAAAGACCGCCCCCTTCTAAAACCTACTCTAGGGGCTTGAAACTCCTCTAATGGTAATGATTTATCAGTGGCAACCACATGCCAATTATCTTTTAAGATACTGATTCGGTGTATATGTGGTTACAAAGGTTAATCTATTTGGACATCCTTTTTCAGACAGATAAAATGCAAGCTGTGACGTTTAGGAGTTTCCCCCTTAATCTGTTTTTTATCTGTCTGAAATAAAGTGAAGTTTTTTAATCAGGTGCCGTGGACCATTTACAGTGAAATTTTGATATTTAGAGACTTGGCAGTGTGCCTATGTGGTTGTCACTGACATCAATTGGTCACACTGACTGCTGTGCTATATATTGAGAAACTCTCATCCTGGGAAATAGCTGATATTTCTCTCTAAGCCCTCATCAGATTTTTGAGTTTATAGCCTCTTTCTGCAAACTTCTCTGACATTTCTGATAACTCTATTGAACTGGGAAATTGGTAACACTCTCTTCAGGGCAGGGGGATAATAACTATTTACTCTTAGTAATGAGTTACAATCTGTATGCTTTCTAGAATCATGTCAGATCGACCTCACTGTCAGCATTTAACATCACACAAGCATTTCTAGCAGGGGCCATCGATCATCCCTAAAAGGTGGCGGACAAGTTAAGGAGCAGCGGTCTTACAACCAATGCTTCTTAACTTCCGTTTCTGGCCAACCAGAAACGATGGGACTCCTAAGCAGTATCCGCTGCTTAATAAATGGAGCACAAAAAGTCTATCTGTTGCACATCATGTCAACTTGAATTTAAATGCTGGATTTGCCATATTTAAATGCTCATTCTATGTTAACAACTCATCTATAGTGCCACCCCAGATAATGAATAAGTCGTCTATGTACCGTTTAAAATACTTAATGTGTTGATTCATAAACAGTTCTGTCCCACTTGTTTTGGACTTTGTCATAAACAGATTGGCATATGCCGGGGCAATTATAGATCCGATGGCTGTCCCAGCTATTTGTAACATAAACTGCTTCTCAAATTGGAAATAGTTTCATTTCAGGCAATACTCCAACAATTGGGTTATAGCATCCACCGGTGGACCAACATAGGGATACAGTCCGACTTGTCGCTGGATTGCTCTTATCCCTTTAACATGGGGGATAACAGTATACAAACTTGTTACGTCATGTGTGACTAGTATATCTGTATTACAAACTTTCACCTTTTTTAGCATTTTCAGCAAGGTAATAGAGTCCAACAGAAATGATGTGGATATTTGGTTGCAGCACAAATTCAACGTATGTTGCTATATTCTGCAGCAACGATTCCCTAGAGGAGACTATTGGGCAGCCTGGCGGTTTGATAGGATCTTTATGTACCTTTGGAAGGGTGTATATTTTTGGTGTGATGGGATGTTTCACTGTGAGAGACACCTTTAATGTACTTGAAATAACCTGATTTTGTCCCAGCATTTCAAGATACCCATCAACTTGTTTTGTAAAACCTTTCACCGGATCCCTCAGTAACATCTTATTGACAGTGCTGTCAGCCATTTGCATTAGGATTTCATCTCTGTAATCAGAGTAATTCTGGACCACTAGGGCTCCACCCTTGTCAGCCTCCCTGATTACTATCTGATCGCTGTTCCTAAGACTTTCCAGAGCACGCCACTCAGACCCAGTAAGATACTTTATTGTCATCTTGTGCTGTTTGTTAATTGCCTCAGTTGCTTGCTGAGCGACCAATCTTTAATAAGTTTGAATGCTGACGTTTGTACTCTTGGGATCAAATTGACTTTGAGGTCTGAACTGTATATCAGTGCCCTGTTGCATACCAAAATGTTCCCTCAGACGTAGATTCATTTGCAATTTAAACAGGTTAACATGGAAATCAGAATTTGTTTCTGTAGTTGGTATAAATGTAAGTCCCTTCTGCAGCACCTTATTCTCATTATCATCAAGTTGGTACTCCCTCAGGTTAATAATGTTGGTTAGAACCTGCTCCCTGTCTTTGGTGGTCTGCCCCTGTTTCTGGTGCCTATGCCCCCTCATCTGGGGTACCCCATATGTCATTTTTTTACCTTGACCCCTGATGTGCCTTCTCTGATATTGAAAAGTGCACTCTCGTTTTCAGAACTGTTATCTGAACTATATATCATCTAGATTATGAGTTATGCGTGCTATAGAGTTTTTAACAAATGCAAAAAAGTTACGTTATTTCACCCTCCATATCGCAGCCATTACAAGTTTTGAAACAGCCGCCTTGTGCGTGTGATATGGTTGCATTGAGCTCCATACTGCATAAAATACTAGCTCTGAATTTAACCTGTAACCGAACACTCTACAGGTTGTGAGAGACTACAGGCAAGGATAATAACTATACTCCGGTAACAAGCATTTTTATGGGCATTGCCCTGAAAATGGCATTCAGCTCTTTTGCTGCCCTTAAAAGGGCATTCAGCTCTTTTAAGAGTGCCCAACCCAATCTAAAAAACAAAAAACACCCCAAAAAAACTTTACAAAACCTAACAGTAACCCCTCTTTAGGTACTCACAGTTGTTGAAGTCCCGCTTGAACAATCTTCATCCCAGTGGCTCCATCTTCATCCAGGCAGCATCTTCATCCAGGCGGGTCCATCTTCATCCATCGCGGGACCGGCATCTTTTTCATCCCTCCGGAGGCGGAGCGGCGATGCACGGAGGCGGAGGTCCAGGTGAAGGTCCAAGGCGGAGGT
This sequence comes from Bombina bombina, assembly GCF_027579735.1. Lineage (NCBI taxonomy): Eukaryota > Metazoa > Chordata > Amphibia > Anura > Bombinatoridae > Bombina > Bombina bombina. Next base: position 176,556,727 of record NC_069506.1, on the reverse strand, counting down.
CCAGGCGGAGCTCCAGGCAGAGGTCCATCGATCCAACGTGGAGGTCCTCTTCATGCGATCATCCGCCGCACACTGAGGATTGAAATGCAAGGTACCCCTTTTATACTGGGGGTACCATTGCATTCCTATTGGCTGAAAAATTTGAATCAGCCAATAGGAATTAGGGCTGCTAAAATCCTATTAGCTGTTCAAATCAGCCAATAGGATTTAAGCCGTCTGATTTGAAGTCTAAGGTTTATTGTAGGCTAGGGTTTTTTTTTATTTTGGGTGGGCTTTTTTATTTTTATAGGGCTATTAGATTAGGTGTAATTCTTTTTTATTTTTGATAATTTCGTTTGTTATTTTTTGTAATTTAGTGTTTTTTATTTTTTGTAATTAGATACTTTGTCATTTTTATAGCAGTGTTAGGATTTTTTAACGTGTATTTTAGTTTTCTTTAATTGGTAGTTAGTTTAATTTTAGTTTAATATATATATTAGTTTAATTGTTAGTTTAAACTTAGTTTTTTTTTAATTTGACAGGTAAGTTTTAATTTATTTTAAGATAGGGAAATTATAATTTTAATATAAAGTTTGGGGGGTAGGTTTAGGGGTTACTAGTTTAAATTTGTTTATTGCGAGGTGGGGGGCTTTCGGTTTAGGAGTTAATAGTTTAATTTAGTATATTTCGTTGTGTGGGGCTTGCGGTTTAGGGGTTAATAGGTTTATTATAGTGGCGGCGGTGTCGGGGAGCAGCGGAATAGGGTTTAATAGATTTATTATAGTGTAGGCGATGTTGGGATGAATGTGGGGGAATAGGGGTTAATAACTTTAGTATAGTGGCGGAGATGTTGGAGACTGGTGGAATAGGGGTTAATACATTTTTATTAGTGGCGGCGATGTCAGAAGCGGCAGATTGGGGGTTTATAACTTTAATATAGTATTTGCGATGCGGGAGGGCTTCGGTTTATGGGTTAATAGGTAGTTTATGGGTGTTTAGTGTACTTAGTGACAGTTTAGTTATGAGATTTATGTAACAGTTTTGTAGCGTAAAACTCATAATTACTGCTTTCAGATTGCGGAACTGATCCTGTCGGTATAGGCTGCAATGCAAGCTTTTTAGCCTCACTGCAAAACTTGTAATGGCTGCGCTATGGAAGTCCCATTAAAAAAACATCATTTTTATGTGTGCGGGACTGACGTTGCGTTACAGGCTAAAAGGATTGTGCTACAGGTATACCGACAATACTTGTAATGGCTGCAGTGCTGTTTTGACTTTGAAATTACCATTTTTTAAGCGTTAAAACACGAATGCAAATTGTAATCTAGGTGAGTGGTTGTAAGGGACTTGGGTTTCTGAATCCTCTTTCTCCTAAACCTTGGACGGTACCTCCTTTCCTCAGGACCCAATGTCCAGCTGTACACATGTTAGTCCCGATAGTCAGATAACACTGCTTCCCACTTCTTCTCCTTGAAGTTAACCAATTCCTTCTCATAGTCAGAAACCTGTGATTTTAATTTTGCGAGCCAATTCCTCAATCATCACATTCCTGCTTAGTGAGATGCTGTTGCTCTAAATGCTGAATTTCCATTTCACGTTGCTGTAATAAATGACTGACTTCATCAATGACGAGCAACATTTAAATCCAAGGAGCATTTATTTAATATGCCACCATTTGTTACAAAATACAGCATTGTTCCTTCAAAATGTAGGCATATTAAGTATCCTTAAACCTTTAGGCATAAACATCCTGTGATGATATTCTGACAAAATAGCAGCAATGCAATTTTAAATTAACACATATCTTCTTCAATTTGCATAGTTGTGTATACAGATTGTCAGGCTGTTCACACTTGTCCTTAATCACCACACTATCAAATTTGATTCTTTCTGCATCATCATCAGTAAATTGAAACGTGTTAGATCCCTGCAGATCATCTGTCAACTTTTTATCGGTAGTAAAACCTTGTTGTGAAGCTTCTACAGACATGTTAAAACAAAATAATAGAAAGCACAGTCCAGGAGAAATCAATTAATATGAGGGTGCAATGTTCAATTCAATATCTATAGATTCAAAGTGGGATCCAGCATTCATTCCACATAATACAACATCCACGGTGCACTGTAAAGTAATACAGACCTCCAAAGTAGACAGGCACTCTCCGGTTTTGACTTTTACAACCTTTGTTTATTCTCAGTGACGTTTCGGGGCAATCCCCTTCCTCAGACCAATAAACAGATACATTAAACTTACCAATCTGATATCCCCACCACCGTGCTCATCCCGCATCAGTCCATCCATTCACATCCAGGTTGCACAACTGTGCATGCGCACCAAACTCTACGAAAGCTCCACAGGACCAAAATACTTAAAATGTCAAAAGAAGCACAATTATCACAATCAACTAGTACAGTAATGTGTATTATGCCCATACATATTCGTCCTGCTTACTGTTACTATCGCCATCACCTAAATATAGGAATATACTTTGAAATTATACATTATATAAATTTACACATCATCATCATGTTCTCTTATTCATATTCCTTCTGTATCCTACTTAAACTTGCCATCTAGTGGTTATTCACAGAATAGGGTTATACATATTCCAAATCTCATCCTAATAATAGAAAAGAATGTGTAAGCTGTCAGAGCTATTTCTCTCAGATAATTAAACCGCTGTCCTACTTCTAATCTCTTAGCTTTATCCTTAAACTTCTAAGTTTTACAGTAGGGTGTTTGCTCTTATGTAAAAAAAAAAAAAAGATTAACTATATTTAAAATACCATCACCATATTAGGAACTATATGTGTTTATAGGTGTAGATATATAGATAAATACACTGACATTTAAAAGTTTTGTATCACTTAGACAAATTTCTTAATTTCCATGAAAACATAGATGAAATGAGTTTGAATAGGAAATATAATATAATTGTCATTGACAAGGTTAGAAATAATGAATTTGAAGTAAAATAATAATTGTGTCTTTAAACTTTACTTACGTCAAAGAATCTTCCATGTGCATCAATTACAGCCTTGCAGATCTTTGGCATTCTAGTTGTCAATTTGTTGAAGTAAAATTTCACCCTATGCTTCCTAAAGCACCTCCCACAATTTGGATTGGCTTGATGGGCACGTCTTACGTACCATACGGTCAAGCTACTCCCATAACAGATCAATAGGGTTGAGATCTGGTGACTGTGCTAGCCACTCCATTAAAGACAGAATTCCAGCTGGCTGCTTCTTCCCTAAATAGTTCTTACATTTTGGAGCATTGCTTTGGGTCATTGTCCTGTTAAGGAGGAAAATGACTCCAATCCAGCTCCATCCATAGGATACGGTATGGCATGACATTGATAAATGGAGTGATAGCCTTCCTTCTTCTGTAGAAATCTCCCATTTTACCACCACCAAAGCACCCCCAGTATCAGGACCCTACCTCGTGGAGCTCTGGTCCAGCTCTCTGGTCTCATCGAAGGATGAGAGTGGTTGCTTCAGTCTCAGCATCCCACGTGGAAGGATGCCTATACCTAACTCCTGCGGCCATTGCTGCATCTTCCCCTAAGTGTGTGCAGCCACATGCTGCCAATATTTAAAGAGGCTATGTCCTAATTGCCGGAACTCCTTCCTGGAGGACTCAGATGTGGGAATTCTTATAAAAGCTTGCTCAGCCCATTACCCTGGGCTGAGTTATTGCCTACTACTCCTTGTTCCTGGTTCCTGAAAGCCAAAGCATACTTACGTTGTTCCTGAAGCTTTGCCTGCTGTACCTACCTGGTATCCTGTGACAGTCTCACCAACAGTACCTGCTGGGTATCCTGTGCCTGCTGAGAATCCTGTGTCTACTTTACCAGTAACAGCCTTTTTTAAACCAGCTATGCCTGTTGTACCTATCTGGTATTTTGTGGCAGTCTCACCAACAGTATTCACTGGGTGTCCTGTGCCTGCGGAAAAATCTGCGTCTACTATACCAGTGACAGCCTTACTTGAATCAGCTGTGTCTACTGTATCTACTTGGTACCTTGTGACAGTCTCAACAACAGTACCTGCTGAGTATCCTGTGCCTTCTGAGAATCCTATGTTCAAGTTCCTCCTACCAGCTGTGCCTGCTGTATTTACCAGGTATTCTGTGACAGCCTCACCCTTACTGCACAATTTAAGCACCATTGTCCATTGGACTTTGTTTCTGCAACCTTCTTAGGTATTCTGAACTTTTTTATTGGACTGTTCTGCATGCGGCCTATGTTCAATCTTGCTGTTTTTGTGATCTTCAATTTGAACTACCAACTGTTTATTTGCTTTACAATCAGTAAAAGTTTTAATAGACTTTCATTGTTCTGTGTATCTGTTCCTGTATTCTGTGTTGCACACACCCTAACCTCCTCACACCAAGATCATCACATTGTCTCCACTATGCTTGACAGATGGTGTCAAGCACTCCTCCAGCATCTTTTCATTTGGTCTGCATCTCAAAAATGTTCTTCTTTGTGATCCGAACACCTCAAACTTAGACTTGTCTGTCCATTTTTTTCCAACCTTGCTTTGTTCAGTGTCTGTGTTCTTTTTCCCATCTTAATCTTTTTTTTTATTGGCCAGTCTGAGATATGGCTGGGTTTTTTTTGCAACTCTGCCTAGAAGGCCAGCATCCTGGAGTCGCCTCTTCATTGTTTATGTTGAGATTGGTGTTTTGGCGGTACTGTATTTAATAAAGCTGCCAGTTCAGGACCTGTGAGACATCTGTCTCTCAAACTAGTAATGTACTTGTCCTCTTGCTCAGTAGTGCATTGGGGCCTCCCACTTCTCTTTCTATTCTGGATAGAGCCCATTTGCACTATTCTGTAAAGGGAAAAGTACACAGCATTGTCTGAGATCTTCAGTTTCTTGGCAATTTCTCACATGAAATAGCCTTCATTTCTCAGAACAAGAATAGACTGCCCACAATTGTTGATGATTCAGATACTCAACCAGTATATAATGACCAGTTGTATTGCTTCTTTAATTAGTACAACAGCTTTCAGCTGTGCTAACATAATTGCAAAAGGATTTTCTAATGATCAATTTGCATTTTTTAAAGATAAATTTGGATTAGCAAAAACAAATGTGCCATTGGAACACAGGATACATTGATCTGATCAATTTGATGTAATTTTAATGGACAAAATTTTTTCTTTTCTTTAGAAAACAAGGAGGTGTCTAAGTGATCTAAAACTTTTGAACACTAGCAGACAAATATACACATATAAACAAATGTATACACATGTATGTACATATATATATATATATATATATATATATATATATATATATATATACACACGCTGATTTTATGTATCAGCATAAAAAGGTACGCTCTCGATCTCACCTATACACCCTGATGAAGCCCTGTCTCACTACCAGACAAGGGGGTGCAACGCGTGTCGGCATTGGCTGACTGGTTCACGTGGTGTGAGCACCTGACTTCAGTGTATCCTTCTTAGCACACGCCTTAATATTGAGCGGCTTTTTAGAGCATAGATTTGAGAAGCAAAAGCTCTATTCCGAAGAAACACATGTATCCAACTAGCTGAGTAATAGGCAGTAAGGTGTAGTATACATCTTGTTTAAAGAGCACCTGGCTGTGTACAGCACAAAGCTGCCATTGTGTCCATATGGGAACCGACGCTATTACTTCTGTTGAAAGACTGTGATTATCAGTGACGTTGATTCATGCTAACACATGGAACATACATCTTGACACATAGTCGACATGGATTAACCCTATGTGCTTTTACGGCTGCTCTATGGCTACATACCTTGCATAAATGCTTATTTGGCTTATTCACGCTACTGGACTATCTATGCTAACTACGATATTTCCATGCCTGATAGAGCTTGTTAACCATTTCATGCATATGCTGCTTGTTCTTGCATATGTATTATTGTTGAATAGGGTAAGGTGGGTATACTGACCACTTAGATTCCATTTACCTTACCTGCCCAGCTTTTACCTCTGTAAACTTAGATGGGGGTTCTGTGTGCAGTAGGGTGTAGTTGGTCAGCTAACCCCCTTATCATTACTCCATAGCTTCCTTCATGCATATGTCTACCAATGCTTGATACAGCTAATTAACCAAATGCTGTCTGTATCTGCTTACTCTCCGCTAGATTTAGAGTTCTGCGGCCAAAGGGGTGCGTTAGCTATGCGTGCTTTTTTTCCCCCGCACCTTTTAAATACCGCTGGTATTTAGAGTTCACAGAAGGGCTGCGTTAGGCTCCAAAAAGGGAGCGTAGAGCATAATTTACCGCCACTGCAACTCTAAATACCAGCGGTGCTTACGGACGCGGCCAGCTTCAAAAACGTGCTCGTGCACGATTCCTCCATAGGAAACAATGGGGCCGTTTGAGCTGAAAAAAAAACTAACACCTGCAAAAAAGCAGCGTTCAGCTCCTAACGCAGCCCCTATGGGGAAACACTTCCTAAGTCTGCACCTAACACCCTAACATGTACCCCGAGTCTAAACACCCCTAACCTTACACTTATTAACCCCTAATCTGCCGCCCCCGCTATCGCTGACCCCTGCATATTATTATTAACCCCTAATCTGCCGCTCCGTACACCGCCGCAACCTACATTATCCCTATGTACCCCTAATCTGCTGCCCCTAACCCCTATATTATATTTATTAACCCCTAATCTGACGCCCCCAATGTCGCCGCCACCTACCTACAATTATTAACCCCTAATCTGCCGCCCCCAACGTCGCCGCCACCTACCTACAATTATTAACCCCTAATCCGCCTCACTCCCGCCTCAATAACCCTATAATCAATAGTATTAACCCCTAATCTGCCCTCCCTAACATCACCGACACCTAACTTCAAGTATTAACCCCTAATCTGACGACCGGACCTCGCCGCTACTCTAATAAATGTATTAACCCCTAAAGCTAAGTCTAACCCTAACACTAACACCCCCCTAAGTTAAATATAATTTTTATCTAATTAAATAAATTAACTCTTATTAAATAAATTATTCCTATTTAAAGCTAAATACTTACTTGTAAAATAAACCCTAATATAGCTACAATATAAATTATAATTATATTGTAGCTATTTTAGGATTTATATTTATTTTACAGGTAACTTTGTATTTATTTTAACCAAGTACAATAGCTATTAAATAGTTAATAACTATTTAATAGCTACCTAGTTAAAATAATTACAAAATTACCTGTAAAATAAATCCTAACCTAAGTTACAATTAAACCTAACACTACACTATCAATAAATTAATTAAATAAAATACCTACAATTATCTACAATTAAGCCTAACACTACACTATCAATAAATTAATTACATACAAATACCTACAAATAAATACAATTAAATAAACTAACTAAAGTACAAAAAATAAAAAAAAACTAAGTTACAAAAAATAAAAAAATAATTTACAAACATTATAAAAATATTACAACAATTTTAAGATAATTACACCTAATCTAAGCCCCCTAATAAAATAACAAAGCCCTACAAAATAAAAAAATGCCCTACCCTATTCTAAAATAAAAATAGAAAAGCTCTTTTACCTTACCAGCCCTTAAAAGGGCCTTTTGCGGGGCATACCCCAAAGAATTCTGCTCTTTTGCCTGTAAAAAAACATACAATACCCCCCCAACATTACAACCCACCACCCACATACCCCTAATCTAACCCAAACCCCTCTTAAATAAACCTAACACTAAGCCCCTGAAGATCTCCCTACCTTATCTTCACCACGCCGGGTATCACCGATCCGTCCAGAAGAAGCTCCGAAATCTTCATCCAAGCCCAAGCGGGGGCTGAAGAGGTCCATCATTGGGCTGAAGAGGTCCATCATCGGGCTGAAGAGGTCCATCATCCGGCTGAAGAGGTCCATCATCCGGCTGAAGAGGTCCATCATCGGGCTGAAGAGGTCCATCATCCGGCTGAAGAGATCCATCATCCGGCTGAAGTCTTCTATCAAGCGGCATCTTCAATCTTCTTTCTTCCGGATCCATCTTTATCCCGCCGACGCGGAACATCCATCCTGGCCGACGACTTCCCGGCGAATGACTGTTCCTTTAAATGACGTCATCCAAGATAGGATTCTATCAGCCAATCGGAATTAAGGTAGGAAAATTCTGATTGGCTGATGGAATCAGCCAATCAGATTCAAGTTCAATCCGATTGGCTGATCCAATCAGCCAATCAGATTGAGCTCGCATTCTATTGGCTGATAAGAACAGCCAATAGAATGCGAGCTCAATCTGATTGGCTGATTCCATCAGTCAATCAGAATTTTCCTACCTTAATTCCGATTGGCTGATAGAATCCTATCAGCCAATCGGAATTCGAGGGACGCCATCTTGGATGACGTCATTAAAAGGAACCGTCATTCGTCGGGAAGTCGGCGGCCAGGAAGGATGTTCTGCGTCGGCGGGATGAAGATGGATCCGGAAGAAAGAAGATTGAAGATGCCGCTTGATAGAAGACTTCAGCCGGATGATGGATCTCTTCAGCCCCCGCTTGGATCAAGACTTCAGCCAGATGATGGACCTCTTCAGCCGGATGATGGACCTCTTCAACTGGATGATGGACCTCTTCAGCCGGATGATAGACCTCTTCAGCCCGATGATGGACCTCTTCAGCCCCCGCTTGGGCTTGGATGAAGATTTCGGAGCCTCTTCTGGACGGATCGGTGATACCCGGCGTGGTGAAGATAAGGTAGGGAGATCTTCAGGGGCTTAGTGTTAGGTTTATTTAAGGGGGGTTTGGGTTAGATTAGGGATATGTGGGTGGTGGGTTGTAATGTTGGGGGGGGTGTTGTATGTTTTTTTTTACAGGCAAAAGAGCAGAATTCTTTGGGGCATGCCCCGCAAAAGGCCCTTTTAAGGGCTGGTAAGGTAAAAGAGCTTTTCAATTTTTATTTTAGAATAGGGTAGGGCATTTTTTTATTTTGGGGGGCTTTGTTATTTTATTAGGGGGCTTAGAGTAGGTGTAATTAGCTTAAAATTGTTGTAATATTTTTATAATGTTTGTAAATTATTTTTAGTTCTTTAGTTCTTTTTTTATTTTTTGTACTTTAGTTAGTTTATTTAATTGTATTTATTTGTAGGTATTTGTATGTAATAAATTTATTGATAGTGTAGTGTTAGGTTTAATTGTAACTTAGGTTAGGATTTATTTTACAGGTAATTTTGTAATTATTTTAACTAGGTAGCTATTAAATAGTTATTAACTATTTAATAGCTATTGTACCTGGTTAAAATAAATAAAAAGTTGCCTGTAAAATAAATATAAATCCTAAAATAGCTACAATATAATTATAATTTATATTGTAGCTATATTAGAGTTTATTTTACAGGTAAGTATTTAGCTTTAAATAGGAATAATTTATTTAATAAGAAATAATTTATTTTGTTAGATAAAAATTATATTTAACTTAGGGGGGTGTTAGTGTTAGGGTTAGACTTAGCTTTAGGGGTTAATAAATTTATTAGAGTAGCGGTGAGGTCCGGTCGTCAGATTAGGGGTTAATACTTGAAGTTAAGTGTCGGTGATGTTAGGGAGGGCAGATTAGGGGTTAATACTATTGATTATAGGGTTATTGAGGCGGGAGTGAGGTGGATTAGGGGTTAATACATTTATTATAGTAGCAGTGAGGTCCGGTCGGCAGATTAGGGGTTAATAATTGTAGGTAGGTGGCGGCGACGTTGGTGGCGGCAGATTAGGGGTTAATAAATATAATATAGGGGTCAGCGGTGTTAGGGGCAGCAGATTAGGGGTACATAGGGATAACGTAGGTTGCGGCGGTGTGCGGTCGGCAGATTAGGGGTTAAAAAATTTTAATAGAGTGGCGGCGATGTGGGGGGACCTCGGTTTAGGGGTGCATAGGTAGTTTATGGGTGTTAGTGTACTTTAGAGCACAGTAGTTAAGAGCTTTATGAACCGGCGTTAGCCCAGAAAGCTCTTAACTCCTGGCTTTTTGCTGCGGCTGGAGTCTTGTCGTTAGAGTTCTAACGCTCACTTCAGCCAAGACTCTAAATACCGGCGTTGGAAAGATCCCATTGAAAAGATAGGATACGCAAATGGCGTAGGGGGATCTGTGGTATGGAAAAGTTGCGGCTGGAAAGTGAGCGTTAGACCCTTTCCTGACTGACTCTAAATACCAGCGGGCGGTCAAAAATAGTGTTAGGAGCCCCTAACGCTGGTTTTGACGGCTAACGCAGAACTCTAAATCTAGCGGTCTGTGTTTATTACACAGCTGTGTAACTTCATTGCCTCCTTGCATGCATATGTGTACACTGGCGCCTTGTCAGAGGCGTAACTAGAAACCACAGGGCCCAGGTGCAAGAATCTAAGAAGGGCCCCCCTCACCCCCCACAAAAAAAATGTATCTTCTTTTTTTTTTACATGTAACACAGAAAAAAAAATGTGAATCAGATTACATGTCTGCAAAAGGAGGAACCCTGTGCCCACAGTCTGTGAGATGGTCTGACCCCTTATTACTGTATATAGTGACACTGTTTAACCCACCAGTACCGTATATAGTGAGTCAGTGACACAGTCTGTAATCTGCTGGTGAGATGGCAGGCCTGACCCTACCCACCCCAGTACTTTATAAAGTGACCACAGTAGTCGGTGACATGGTCCAGTCCCCCGTACTGTATAGTGACACTGTTTACCCCCCAACCCCCCATGCTGTAGTAACAAGGTATGTAATTTGCTGGTTCCACAAACATACACACACATATACATGCATAAATACACACACAGTCACATAATACATATACAGATACACACACACATAAACACCAATGGGTAAAACAGAAACACTAACCCCTGTAGTCAGAGACACTAGTGAAGCATCATGTCACACTCACATGATATCAGTGCAGGCAGTGGCAGGTCAACGTTTTTTATTGTAAAAAAAAAGATTTTTTTTTTTAAGCTGGCCCCCCACCCTTGGGGACCCAGTCGCAATTGCAACCTCTGCATCCCCTGTAGTTTCACCAAAGTGCTCACCCTGACTGGTCAGGTTTTTTATGTAGATAGTTTTCTGCATATATGTGTAACATGGGTACGAAAACTTTTTTGCCAGTACTCTAAGAGATTGTCAGGGTGCCAGGAATCAGACTGAGACGAGAAGTGCAAAAATAATCACACCTTTATTAATAGCAAAAAATAATAAAAAGTCCACAAGTCAAATAACAAGCCAGGAGTCAAAACCAGAGCTGGTAGTCAGACGAGCCGAGTCAGGAGCCAAAGCGAATAGTCAGGCAAGCCGGAATCAGGAACAAGGAAAACAGCAGAGTCAGGAACAAGCTAGGGATCAGGAACCAGGAAGGACGTCAGGCAGCCAGGTAATACACAGGAACTCTCACAAACAGGTCTGAGACAACGCAAAGGCAAAGCATACTGAACAGAGGCCCTTTAAATAATAAGTGATGACATCACAATTCTGACACTGCATCCTATCTCACATGGATGATGCACACCAGTCTGGCCATAAAAGGAAGTGCAGGCAATGAGCAGCATCCCCCACAATGCACCAAGTCAAGAAGAGAGGTGAGTAAAATGGCTGCCAGCAGCACATGGCAAACACATCAGGGAAAAAACCCTGACAGTATCCTCCCCTCAAAAGGCTTATTGGGGAAACGGGCATGGAAGGCACGGAGGAGGGCGGGAGCATGAACATCAGAGGAGGGAACCCAAGAACGCTCCTCCGGACCGTAGCCCCTGCAGTGAAACAAATACAATAATACTGCTGACCTCATACTCCTCATGGTTGTCAACAAAGATAGGACGGGGACGAGGAAACACAGTGGTAAACCGATTACAAACCAATGGTTTCAAGAGGGAGACATGAAAAACATTGGAGATGCGCATAGCAGGAGGAAGGTCAAGAGCGTAGGCCACAGGATTAACCCGTCGGAGTATTCGAAAAAGGACCAACATAACGGGGAGCCAATTTATTGGAAGTCACACGAAGGTTCAAGTTGCGGGAGGACAGCCAAACTCTCTCACCAACCTGGTAGGAAGGTGCGGGCAGATGCCTACGATCAGCCTGAAACTTTTGGCGCTGCATAGAATGATGAAGGCAATCCTGAATCTGCACCCACGTGGAACGGAGTAGTTTCGTGAGTAACGAGTGCGGACTGAAGGGGCCTGCCATCAATGGCCTCAATAGCAAGCGGAACAGACCGAGGCAAAACAGGAATGGAGTGCTTTGATACAAAAGCACTGTCAATGAAATAGCCCGCAGCACCGGAGTCAACTAGAGCCTGAGTGACTATGGAGGAGTCCACCCAGGAAAGGACAACCGTGACCAAAGGTTTCTCCTTAAGTGGTTCCAGGGACGAGGATAAACCACCCAAGGTCTGCCCTCGACAGGACCTTAGGTGTGAGCGTTTCCCGGCCATGTAGGACATGACTTCAAAGGGTGGCCCTGTAACCCACAATAGAGGCAGAGCCCCTCCCTCCTCCTAAAGGCCCTCTCTGCCACGGAGAGACACGTGAATCCCAGCTGCATTGGCTCAGCAGTACCTGGTGACTCGGGACCAGGAGGCATGGGAGGAGAGGGAGGCATGGGTGGGAACGAACTTGTAGGAGACAATGGAACAGGAGGCTTCTGCAAGCGCTCCTAGAAAGAGAGCCTCTCTATGAGTCTGATGTCAATTAGGATAAAAAAAGACACCAATGCCTCAAGATCCTCTGGTAAATCTCTGGCAGCAACCTCGTCTTTGATCGCATCAGAGAGCCCATGAAAGAAGGAGGCAACAAGGGCTTCATTGTTCCAACCTACCTCTGTGGCAAGCGTACGGAACTCAATAGCATACTGAGCAACAGATCTTGTACCTTGCTGAATGGACATGAGTCGTTTAGCAGCAGAGGAGGAGCGAGCCAGAACATCAAATACCTTTCAAAAGGAGGCCACAAATTCAGGGTAATTTGAAATCACAGGTTTATTAGTCTCCCACAAGGGATTAGCCCAGGCAAGAGCTGTGTCAGAGAGTAACGAGATGAGAAATCCCACCTTAGCTCTGTCTGAGGGAAACGCCTGAGGTAACATCTCAAAGTAAATGCCCACCTGATTCAAAAACCCTCTGCACTGAATAGGATCGCCTCCATATCACTGAGGTAGAGGTGCAGAACCGGACATGCTCCTGGTAGGCATAGGTGCAGCAGCGGAAACAGGAGCAGCCATAACTTGCGGGACACTTTGGTCCAAATGTGCAGTGCGAGTCAGCAGGGTTTGCAGGGCTAGTGCAAATTGATCCAAGCAGTGATCCTGTTCATCCATCCTGGAAATGATGGCAGGTAAAGGTGTATTATTAGCACCATCAGGATTCATGGCCTTTGCGTAATGTCAGGGTGCCAGAAATCAGACTGAGACGAGAAGTGCAAAAATAATCACACCTTTATTAATAGCAAAAAATAATAAAAAGTCCACAAGTCAAATAACAAGCCAGGAGTCAAAACCAGAGCTGGAAGTCAGACGAGCCGAGTCAGGAGCCAAAGCGAATAGTCAGACAAGCCGGAATCAGGAACAAGGAAAACAGCAGAGTCAGGAACAAGCCAGGGATCAGGAACCAGGAAGGACGTCAGGCAGCCAGGTAATACACAGGAACTCTCACAAACAGGTCTGAGACAACGCAAAGGCAAAGCATACTGAACAGAGGCCCTTTAAATAATAAGTGATGACATCACAATTCTGAGACTGCATCCTGTCTCACATGGATGATGCACACCAGTCTGGCCATAAAAGGAAGTGCAGGCAATGAGCAGCATCCCCCACAATGCACCAAGTCAAGAAGAGAGGTGAGCAAAATGGCTGCCAGCAGCACATGGCAAACACATCAGGGAAAAAACCCTGACAGAGATGTAACTTTATTTTAACCTTTTATGAGAAATGTGGTACATCTTCAGACTGAAGTGTCTTTGTATACTAATAAATTGATATATATTTTTCTATACTTTAATTTTGGAGCTGTTTTCCTTTCAAAAGAGTGCTGAATTCCCTGTCTTTTTGAAACAAAATACATGTTTTGTTTCATTCTTTCTATAAGTCTTTCTTATATACAACTATAAGGGTCTGCACCACAAGCCTAAACTGGCATCCTATCCAGGGCCAATATCTTATACACATTATATCCTCCTTCATAGCTCCTAAACTAGCACCTGCTTCCCACTCTGCTAATTGCTTGATCTATATATTCATATAGATATATAGGTATAGATATATAGTTTTAAATATATCTATATATATATATATATATATATATATATATATATATATATATATATATATAAATCGTATATTTTAAAATAAAAATAAAACATTTTATTCTATGTAAAGAACATTGGAATGTAAAATATTCATAACAACCTTCAACTTTAGCGCAGTTGGTTTAAAGCAGTGTCAGGTTAGCATGCAATGAATGTGTTATTATTATTTTTTTTAACAGCAGGCTCCATTGAAGTCTATGGATAAAAGAAATGAAAACGGTCACAATCCCGAAGTCCTGAAAATAGAGCGCATCGGGTTTTGATCTCGCTCTTTTTACTTTCAACTTGTAATACATGCGCTAACCCGGTACGTTAAAATTTTACTTTCAATGCAGTTAGCGTGCAAGTGAAAAAATGTGTTACCCTGACACATGTAATCTGGCTTTATGTGTTTGCATCTTATTCCTTTTTTATGTTTTAAAAGGCATTTTCAGAACACATAAAAAAATATTTTAATTTATCATTGGTGCTTTATGTAAAACTTATATAAATATTATACCTTGTTTCTGCTAAATAGGTCTATATAGAGTTACACTAGATGCAACATTTATTTATTTAAAGTATACAAATATGACTGAATTTACATTAAAATCTCATAAATGTGTTACAATTATGCATGCATGAAAATTGGTACTATTGTGTATTCTGTCATTTTGAATAAATAATGTTTTATATGTTTCATCCATACTAAGATGCTTTTAATATATTCAAATTGGTACATCATCAATTTTTAATTGTATTGCTATTAATAAAAATGCATTCATTTTGTTATTTCTGATGCAGACGGAAACATTTTAGATCCACCAGTTACAATGATTAGAACCACATGGTTTATCAGTATACATTGGGGTTGTTTATATTTAGGGTTAGTAATATGTATCATACATTTATCTATATATTTTAGATACATGTTTATGATGTATAGGGTGTTAACAATATTAATAGAGTTTGTATAACTGATTGTTATATAGTCAATGTTTTACATTTAGATTTTTTAAGCATATTGGGCTAGATTGCAAGTGGAGCACAAAAATATTAGTGTTATTATGTGCTAACACTGTTCAAGTTAAATCAATACTGTTTTTATTACTATGCTTATATTACAAGTTAAAAGTATTGTTTTTATCACTCGAGCTGAAAAACTTATCTCTGCTATTGCTTGTTCAAGTAGTGGATTTCTTCAATTAGATTTTAACTATGGTGTTGCATTCAAATGTAAGTTTAAAACATTAAGCACTTACGTGTGCATGCATACACATACAAACATCAATACACACATAAATATACATATTTGTGCCCTTCCCTGTCCAACACCTTGTCATATACCATATCCATTTAAATCACTGTTAAAACATATTTGTTTTTTTAATAACATACCTTTATTTTGCATTTAATACGTATACATAAAAGTAAAATATTTAATTGTAATATATTTCCATTAATTTTGTTATTGAATGCGTGTAAAAATGTTTTAAATGTTTTTGAATGATGTTAAGGCTAAATTAGCCCAGCGGTTAAGCTTTATATAAAGAGCCAGTATGAGGAAAAAGGGAGAGACTTTTACTATAAATATATGTATTAAACGTGTAAAGATCACATGACCCTAATGGCTATCCATATTAAGATTGTTGTGGATTCTGAAAAGAAGTAGTATTTTTTTAAGGCAGATGAATAGTATTGGAGAGTTAGTGGGATCTTTTGTTTATATCCTATTTTTTATACTTTACATTCATTTACAGTGGTAAAATAGGATGTACTGCTTGCTGTCACTTTATTTGCGTAGGGAAGATACTGGTATGTCATGTCAGCTGCTAATATAAGTGATAATGTAGGTGGTGTAATGTGTGAAGTTGAAAAAAAATACATTTATTATGCCATTGAATGTAACCCCTTGTGCATAATGCATTTTAATACAAACCATTGTAATCATAAGGACCTGTGGTCATAAAACATGTTAATGTAAAGTGCTAGCTGGTATCAGATTTGAGACCATTCTAGTCAATAAAACAACACAGTTTTATTGTGTTATTCATCTTTGTATTCCCTTTACTTATCCTTTAAAACCCAAGACTAATGTTATTCCAATCCATCAAGAATAAAACACTTATTTTTAAACACATTTTCACTATTTTAGCTTCCATTTTAATCAACTTGACCCTTCCATTGCAAAAAAGCATCATGTTCAGCTCTCTAAGGGCCAAATTAAAAGTTTTACGGTACAGCTATACCACTAAAAAATGTACCTTTGCGCACAGAATGGCAGGTCTCCCATCTTACAAGTTGTTAGTTCAGGCTATTACGCTAGCGTTATAGCTTATATCGCCACAATCCATTCCGCGATCAGAGACCAGTAGTTATGGATTTTACAAAACAAAAATGTTTCACAAAACTCATAACAAAAATGTTACAAAGTACACTAACACCCATAAACTACACTATTGACCCCTAAACCGCCATTCCCCCACATCGCAAATACTTCATTAAACTTATTAACCCCTAATCTGCCGCCCACCCACATAGCCGACACTAAAATAAAGTATTAACCCCTAAACCGCCTACCCCCCACATTGCCAACACTAAAACCTATTAACTCCTAAACCGCCAACACCCCACATGCAACTACTATAATAACCCTATTAACCCCTAAACAGCCGGCTCCCCACATAGCAACTACTATAATAAACCTATTAACCCCTAACCCGCCAGTCCCCCACATCGCAAATACTAAACTAAACCTATTAACCCCTAAACCACCGGCCTTCCACATCGCAAATACTAAACTAAATTTATTAACCCCTAAACCGCCGGCCCCCCACATTGCGACACACTAACTTAAACTAAAAGCCTAAACCTAACACCCTCTAACTTTACTTTAAAGTTACAATATACTAACTACCTTAAAATAAATAAAAACTTACCTGTGAAATAAAAAAACCTAAGCTTAAACTATAAATTAACCTAACATTACTATTTTAAAAAACTAAAATAAACGAAAAATAAAAAACCTAAGTTACAAAATTAAAAAATCCTGATACTACAAAAAAAAACTAACATTAAAAAAACCCACTAAAATTACGAAAAATAAAAAAAATTATGATTACAAAAAATAATAAACGAAATAATCAAAAATAATAAAAATTAAACAATCTTATTATACCCCTATAAAAACAAAAAAACAATCCCAAAATAAAAACACCCCCTAATCTAACAATAAACTACCAATAACCTTTAAAAAGGCCTTTTGTAGGGCATTGCCATAAGTAAAACAGCTCTTTTACATACATTTTTTTACAAAGTACCCCCTAACAGTAAAACCCCCCACCCAACCAACCCCCCCCCAAAAAAAAAATGTCTAAAAAAAAAAAAAAAAAAAAAAAAGGTACCCATTGCCCTTAAAAGGGCAATCAACTCTTAAGTGCCCATTAAAAAATAAAAAAAAAGCCCTTGTGTAAAAAAAAACACCCCAGGGGGTTGATTGGGTGGGGGGTTTACTGTTAGGGGGTGCTTTGTAAAAAATTTTTAGGTATAAGAGTTGATTGCTTCAAGGCAATGCCCTACAAAAGGCCCTTTTAAGGGCTATTGGTAGTTTATTGTTAGATTAGGGGGTGTTTTTACTTTGGTGTGGATTTTTTGTTTTTATAGGGGTATTAGATTAGGTTTAATTTTTATTATTTTGGATAATTTCATTTATTACTTTTTGTAATCTTAGATTTTTTTATTTTTAGCAATTTTAGTGTTTGTCTTTTGTAATGTTGTTTTTTTAATTTTTTCGTAGTGTTAGGATTTTTTAATTTTGGATCTTACACCTAGATTAAGAGTTGTACGTTAAGGTAAAAAAGCAGCGTTAACAGGTCCTAATGCTGCTTTTTTTAACGCTGCTACTACGAGTCTTGTAGGTTTAGGGGCACTGCACACTTTTTTGGCCTTACCGCAAAACGACTTACATAAACTTCGTAAACCCTTTTTTCTATGGGACTTCCATAGCGCCGGTATTACGAGTCTATCCTGGGAGGCCAAAAAGTGAGCGGTACACCCTCTACTTCCAAGATCCGTAATGCATTCTAAAATCAGTAGTTATGAGTTTTACACTACAATGCTGTAGCATAAAACTCATAACTAAAGTGCTAAAAAGTACACTAACACCCATAAACTACCTATTAACTCCTAAACCGAGGCCCTACGGCATCACAAACACTAAAATAAAAATTTAAACCCCTAATCTGCTGCTTCCGACTTCGCCGCAACTATAATAAACATATTAACCCCTAAACCACAGCACTCCAGCCTCACAAACACTAGTTAAATAATATTAACCCCTAATCTGCCGTCCCTAACATTGCCGCCACCTACCTACACTTATTAACCCCTAATCTGCCACCCCCAACGTCGCCGCCACTATACTAAATGTATTAACCCCTAAACCTAAGTCTAACCCTAATCCTAACACCCCCTAACTTAAATATAATTACAATAAATTGAAATAAAAATTACTATCATTACCTAAATAATTCCTATTTCAAACTAAATACTTGCCTATAAAATAAACCCTAAGCTAGCTACAATATAACTAATAGTTACATTGTATCTAGCTTAGGGTTTATTTTTATTTTACAGGCAAGTTTGTATTTATTTTAACTAGGTAGAATAGTTATTAAATAGTTATTAACTATTTAATAACTACCTAGCTAAAATAAATACAAAAGTACCTGTAAAATAAAACCTAACCTAAGTTACAATAACACCTAACGCTACACTTAAATAAATTAACTAAATTAAATACAATTAAATAAATTAACTAAATTAACAACAATTAAATAAATCAAATTAAATTAGCTACAAAAAGTACAAAAAAACCGAACACTAAATTACAGAAAATAATAAACAAATTACAAGATCTTTAAACTAATTACACCTAATCTAATAGCCCTATCAAAATAAAAAAAAGCCCACCAGAATAATAAAAAACCCTAGCCTAAACTAAACTACCAATAGCCCTTAAAAGGGCTTTTTGCAGGGCATTGCCCCAAAGTAATCAGCTCTTTTACCTGTAAAAAAAAAATACAAACAACTCCCCCAACAGTAAAACGCACCACCCACACAACCAACCCCCCAAATAAAATACTAACTAAAAACCTAAGCTCCCCATTGCCCTGAAAAGGGCATTTGGATGGGCATTGCCCTTAAAAGGGCAGTTAGCTCTTTTGCGGCCCAAACCCTAATCTAAAAAATAAAACCCACCCAATACACCCTTTAAAATCCCTAACACTAACCCCCTCAAGATCGACTTACTGTTCTGAAGACTGGATATCCATCCTTAAGGAGGTGGCAGAAGTCTTCATCCAACCGTGCCAAAGTCCTCAACGAAGCCGGGAGAAGTCTTCATCCAAGCCGGGGAAGTGGTCCTCCAGACGGGCAGAAGTCTTCATCCAGACGGCATCTTCTATCTTCATCCATCCGACGCGGAGCGGGTCCATCTTCAAGACATCCGACGCGGAGCATCCTCTTCAAACAAAGTCTTCTTACTGAATGACGGTTCCTTTAAGTGACATCATCCAAGATGGCGTCCCTCAGATTCCAATTGGCTGATAGAATTCTATCAACCAATCGGAATTAAGGTAGAAAAAATCCTATTGGCTGATGCAATCAGCCAATAGGATTGAAGTTCAATCCTATTGGCTGATCCAATCAGCCAATAGAATGCAAGCTCAATCCTATTGGCTGATCCAATCAGCCAATAGGATTTGTGTACCTTAATTCCGATTGGCTGTTACAATTCTATAAGCCAATCAGAATCTAAAGGACGCCATCTTGGATGACGTCACTTAAAGGAACCATCATTCAGTAAGAAGACTTCGTTTGAAGAGGATGCTCCACGTCGGATGTCTTAAAGATGGACTCGCTCCGTGTCGGATGGATGAAGATAGAAGATACCGTCTGGATTAAGACTTCTGCCCGTCTGGAGGACCACTTTGCCCGGCTTGGATGAAGACTTCTCCTGGCTTCGTTGAGGACTTCGGCCCGGTTAGATGAAGACTTCTGCCGCTTCCTTGAGGATGGATGTCCGGTCTTCAGAGCAGTAAGTTGATCTTCAGGGGGTTAGTGTTAGGTTTTTGTAAGGGTGTATTGGGTGGGTTTTATTTTTTAGATTAGGGTTTGGGCTGCAAAAGAGCTAACTGCCCTTTTAAGGGCAATGCCCATCCAAATGCCCTTTCAGGGCAATGGGGAGCTTAGTTTTTTTTTTTCTTTTTGTTTTTTTTTTTAAATGAATTTTTATTCAGTTTTAGAATGAAAGGTAACACTTGGGGACATGCAGGACCCCTGTTCAAACATACACAAACAAAAGGATCGGACACGCAGTTCCGGTTGCAATAGCTGTCAAAACATTGATACATCATAAGCAAATTGCATGGATTTGTGGTGAAAATAATTCACCAAGATTGAACCCTGTAGTGGGCTCTGAATATGGGAGGGGGGGGGCTGGTACTTATAAATTAAATGTAATGCTCCAAAGATCAAGTCAGGATAAGTTGCAGTAACATGTATTAATGGATTTGTCCATATAGAAAATTCCAGAGACAAGTGAGATGCACATTGTACCTAGTACACACTGTACTTAGTACCCACTGTACCTAGCACACACTAAACCCAGCACTCGTTACACCTAGCACTCGTTACACCTAGCACTCGTTACACCTAGTACTCATTGCACCTAGCACACACCATACCCAGCACACCTTATACCTAACACATGCTGTACTTAACACCCATTGTACTTGGCACACGCTGTACCCAGCACACACAGTGCCCAGCACACATTACACCTAGAACACACTGTACTTAACACTCATTATAACTAACACTCATTGTACCTAGCACCCACTGTACCCAGCACCCACTGTACCCAGCACCCACTGTACACAGCACCCACTGAACCCAGCACACACTGTACCCAGCACACACTGTACCTAGCACACTCTGTACCCAGCACATATTACACCCAACCCACGCTGAACCTAACACTCATTGTACCTAGCATACACTGTACCTAGCACTCATTGTACCTAGCACACCCTGTATCTAGCACTCACTATATCTAGCACACATTGTACCTAGCACACATTGTACCAAGCACACATTGTACCTAGCACACATTGTACCTAGCACACATTGTACCTAACGCTGAACCTAGCACACGCTGAACCTAGCACACGCTGTAACCAGCACACGCTGCGCCTAGCACACATTATACCCAGCACACATTGTACCTAGCACACATGATACCTAGCACCCACTGTACCTAGCTCACTCTATACCTAGCACACGCCGTACCCAGCACCCGCCTTACCGAACACAAACAGTACCTAGCACACATTGAACCTAGCACACATTGTACCTAGCACACGCTGTACCTAGCACACGCTGTGCCTAGCACACATTATACCTAGCACACATGGTACCTAGCACCCACTGTACCTAGCTCACGCTATACCTAGCACACGCCATACCCAGCACCCACCTTGCCTAGCACACGCGGTACCTAGCACACGTTGAACCTAGCAAACATTGTACCCAGCACACATGATACCTAGCACACATGATGCCTAGCACACATGATGCCTAGCACACACAATGCCGATGCCGAGCACACATTATACCTAGCACACATGATACCTAGCTCACGGTATTCCTAGCACACGCCGTACCCAGCACCCACCTTACCGAGCACACGCGGTACCTAGCACACATTGAACCTAGCACCCGCTATACGTAGCACACGCTGTATCAAGCACACGCTGTACCTACCACAGACTATACCTAGCACACATTGTACCTAGCACACATGATACCTAGCACCCACTGTACCCAGTTCACGCTATACCTAGCACACGCCGTACCCAGCACCCGCCTTGCCTAGCACACGCAGTACCTAGCACACGTTGAACCTAGCACACATTGTACCTAGCACGCATGACACCTAACACACATGATAGTTCCTAGAGTCAGTTATAAATTTCCATATAGCATACAGTGTAGGAGTAGGTAAATGTAGAACTGGTCATCTCTCCCATCTCAACATACTTTCATTTAACCCACTCCATGTCAAGAAAATTAAAATACCTAGCACACATAGTACCTCCCTAAATATATTGCCCAAGGAGGGAATAATAACAATGCTCAATGGCATAATCGTATCGTAATCAATAAGTATGTGTACATGCTAGGTATTTTCCACATATGACGTATTGATGGAGAGATAAGGAAACACAAACTACAGATGCATTGGAACGTGCCATGTAGAGTGCATCTGACATTGGAAAACTCTAACCCGTGGAGGTATAGTTAGCATTAAACTTAGGAATAGGAATACTTATATTTAAATCACGGTGAAGATAGGTATCTATGCATTCTGCCCTATGTAGACAGGGTTTACCCAATTCACCTAAAAAATCTACATTTGCAAAAAGTCAGAGTATGTAACCATGTACTGTACATTGATTGTCCCATATCTCTGTACATTTCTCCAGGGACCACCCACCAACCACCGAAGACTGCTGACATGCATAGGTGATGATAGCGTATTAAGTGAAATACCCTATGTATAGCCTTGAATTAACTAATAAATATAATATTAAGGTAGCATGGTTCAGGCAATATAAAAATGTCAGTCTTGACTCTTATGTTTTATATCTAAAAGTGCAAACTGTAGTAACCTATAAGATGTAGAGGTAATTAGGACATAGGTAAGTATAAATGGCTAAAATGGACGTAATGCACTATGGAGATTATATGATATTAGCAACCTGTGAAAGCAAATTTTTAAGTTAAGCAACAAATGACACTACACTTTGGGTTAACGTCCCAAAAACAGCTAGGCTGACGCAGCAGCCAACAGAGTGAGTCCATCGCATGTGAGGTCAGAATATAGCCCAGAACAACCTGTGTTGTAGTTGCGAATATAAGCTTTATGCAGCTATAGAAATATTACGGGATGAGTGTGAGTAGCTTCTTTGACTTCCACCCCTAGGGCCTCAAAAGTAAAGGCGATTGGATATGATATCTCCCCAGGTAGTAATAGAGCAAATCTAGGTTAGGGCTCAGCTTAGGGCTGCAGGCCCCTTCTCTATAGTGTAAACGCTTTCCTACTGCATGAACAATCTTAGTGGAAGGAGAGGACAGCTTACACAGTGGGGAGAATGTTATAGGAGGTGAGAAGTCGAGGAAATGTTCTGCAAGTCACAAGTAAAATAAAAAATAAAAAAACAAAAAATAAAAAAAACTTTCACTTCTGTAGAAGATGATGTGGCCTTCAGCATGTAGCCTCCCTCCGGGGAAGGAGCCACCTATGGGCGAAGCCGGAAAAAGGGTAGTGGGTATGACCCGCAGGCAATGAGGTCCTGCGGGAAAGGGAGGAGGGGGCTACTTTGAATACCTAATAGGCAATCTCCAAGTTATAGCTAGTTTGCTGGAGGTTGATGAAATGACACTCATTGGTGCTTAGTTTAGGGTGACAGTACCATGAAAGATACACTGGTTTTTCTGATATTGTGCTGTAAGCCTTCTCTGATTATGTTATCTCACTGAAGATAAGAAGGATGGTAATGTTGTGCATCAAACTTTCTCCACAATGTGTCCCTCAGACAGACATCCAGTTATTGCCAAATAAATAAATAGCTATGTGAGGCCCTAATAGCAATGTTAAAAAGAGTTACTGAGCTGGTTATGGTTGTGGCTTACAGATGGTCAGATAACCCCATTATATTAGTCCTGCTGCAAGTCACTGCTGAATTTTTATTTATTTTATTATTATTATTTCCCCCCCCCTCTTTTCTCTTTGAGTTCACAGACAAGAAGTGTGCCTATAGAGATTGTCACTTCTGTAACAACAAAGTGTTCAGGAGAATGTCACTATGGGCCATTATGAGGTACAATCTATTAGCCTACTCAGCGTGAATTGAGTGTAATACAGGTGGAATGCAGCCCAGGATTCTGCACCGTCCTCCATATCAGTGCCGTGGAGAATGAAATCCAGGGATCCACAACGCCTTGCTTCAATCCCTCCAGGGGGAGAGTCCCCCGAGGCCGTAAGTCTTGTCGCGGCAGTCACCACCGGGTGATACAGGTGACGATGCTTTGTAGGGCTGTGTAGTCCTCACCTATTGCCTGCAGCTCCAAGTTTACTCCGCAGTACCGGGCTGTTGTGTGTCTGCCCTCTGGTGAAGTTGAGTGCGGCCCCGCCCTGCTCTGAGGAGCTCCGGTATACAGGTGTTTTGATTTTATATGGCTCTGCTGGGCCTAGAGGCCTCCTCCAAACCCACCTCTCCACTAGAACCGGATGCAATGCGGTCGGAACTCCTATCTTAACATGCAAGCCCCTCAGTGTTTAGCAATGTCTCACCCGTTCCGCTCCTCCCCAACAAGTCACCGCTGGTAATCTCTGCAGCTGCCGCTCTCCCTCTTGTTGCATGCTCACACTCTGGGTAATGGCGCCGAGTCGCGCCAAAGTTCAGCGGGCATGAGATCCAGATGTCCATGACTCTCAATAGCTGTGATGTTCCAGCCGCTGTTGCTGTATTTGCGTGTGTAGCCTTTTCTGCTATAGATTGGCGCCATACTTCTATGTGCTACTGCGGTGTAATTAAGATGGCGCTGAGCAGGCCTTTATCTCCGAGATCACTTTTCTTTTGTTTCGCGATGTGGCATCTTGGACTTAATCCAAGCTAACCTTTAACTTCCTGCTGCCCTTAGTGATGAGTACGCAGAATTGGGATCCTGATATAAGCTATTTATGGCTATCATTCTGCCTTTTAGTACAGATCATTAACTTTTTGCGACCATCAGTGTTTGTGGTTGGCTCCACCCCCCGAGCTTAGGTTTTTTAGTTAGTATTTTAATTGGGGGGTTGGTTGTGTGGGTGATGGGTTTTACTGTTGGGGGAGTTGTTTGTATTTTTTTTTACAGGTAAAAGAGCTGATTATTTTGGGGCAATGCCCCGCAAAAGGCCCTTTTAAGGGCTATTGATAGTTTAGTTTAGGCTAGGGTTTTTTTTTATTTTGGGGGGGGGGCTTTTTTATTTTGATAGGGCTATTAGATTAGGTGTAATTAGTTTAAAGATCTGTAATTTGTTTATTATTTTCTGTAATTTAGTGTTTGTTTTTTGTACTTTAGCTAATTTAATTTAAAGGGACACTGAACCCAAATTTTTTCTTTTGTGATTCAGATAGAGCATGAAATTGTAAGCAACTTTCTAATTAACTCCTTCTATCAAATGTTCTTTATTCTCTTGGTATCTTTATTTGAAATGCAAGAATGTAAGTTTAGATGCCGGCCCATTTTTGGTGAACAACCTAGGTTATCCTTGCTGATTGGTGGAGTAATTCATCCACCAATCAAAAACTGCTGTCCAGAGTTCTGATCCAAGAAAAAAGCTAAGATGCCTTCTTTTTCATATAAAGATAGCAAGAGAACGAAGAAAAATTGATAATAGGAGTAAATTAGAAAGTTGCTTAAAATTGCATGCTCTATCTGAATCACGAAAGAAAATTTTTGGGTTCAGTGTCCCTTTAATGTATTTAATTGTTGTTAATTTAGTTAATTTATTTAATTATAGTGTAGTGTTAGGTGTTATTGTAACTTAGGTTAGGTTTTATTTTACAGGTACTTTTGTATTTATTTTAGCTAGATAGTTATTAAATAGTTAATAACTATTTAATAACTATTCTACCTAGATAAAAAAAATACAAACTTCCCTGTAAAATAGAAATAAACCCTAAGCTAGATACAATGTAACTATTAGTTATATTGTAGCTATCTTAGGGTTTATTTTATAGGTAAGTATTTAGTTTTATATAGGAATTATTTAGGTAATGATAGTAATTTTTATTTAGATTTATTGTAATTATATTTAAGTTAGGGGGTGTTAGGGTTAGGGTTAGACTTAGGTTTAGGGGTTAATACATTTAGTATAGTGGCGGCGACGTTGGGGCGGCAGATTAGGGGTTAATAAATGTAGGTAGGTGGCGACGATGTTAGGGACGGCATATTAGGGGTTAATAATATTTAACTAATGTTTGCAAGGCAGGAGTGTTGCGGTTTAGGGGTTAATATGTTTATTATAGTGGTGGCGACGTTGGGGGCGGCAGATTAGGGGTTAATAAGTATAATGTAGGTGGCGGCGGTGTCTGGAGCGGCAGATTAGGAGTTAATAAATATAATGCAGGTGTCAGCAATGTTGGGGGCAGCAGGTTAGGGGTTCATAAGTATAATGTATGTGGCGGCGGTGTACGGAACGGCAGATTAGGGGTTAATAAATATAATGCAGGTGTCAGCGATGTCGGGGGCGGCAGATTAGGGGTTAATAAGTGTAAGATTAGGGGTGTTTAGACTCAGGGTTCGTGTTAGGTGTAAACATAACTTTTATTTCCCCATAGGAATCAATGGGGCTGCGTTACTGAGTTTTACGCTGCTTTTTTGCAGGTGTTAGACTTTTTCTCAGCCGGCTCTCCCTGTTGATTCCTATGGGGAAATCGTGCACAAGCACACACGACCAGCTCACCGTTGACTTAAGAAACGCTGGTATTGGAGTGAGGTAAGGAGCAAAATTTTGCTCAACGCCCACTTCTTGCCTTTTAACGCCGGGTTTGTAAAAACCCGTAATACCAGAGCTGCAGGTAAGTGAGTGGTGAGAGAAAACTGCACGTTAGCACTGCACAGCTCATAACGCAAAACTCGTAATCTAGGTGTTAGTTTTTTATTTTTGGTTTATTTTATTTTTTAAATAGTTTTGTTAGGTTTATTTATAGCTTAAAGGGACACTGAACCCAAATTTTTTCTTTGTGATTCAGATAGAGCATGCAATTTTAAGCAACTTTTTAATTTACTCCTATTATTAATTTTTCTTCATTCACTTGCTATCTTTATTTGAAAAAGAAGGCATCTAAGCTTCTTTTTTGGTTCAGACTCTGGACAGCACTTTTTTATTGGTGGATGAATTTATCCACCAATCAGCAAGAATAACCCAGGTTATTCACCAAAAATGGTCCGGCATCTAAACTTACATTCTTGCATTTCAAAGAAAGATAATAGGAGTAAATTAGAAAGTTGCTTAAAATTGCATGCTCTATGTGAATCACAAAAGAAAAAATTTGGGTTTAGTGTCCCTTTAAGATCAGGTTTTTTTTTATTTCAAAGGTAAGTTTTTATTTATTTTAAGATAGTTATATTGTATTTAAAGTTAGGGGGTTTAGGGGTTAATAGTTTAATGTAGTGTGTCGCAATGTGGGGTCCGGCGGTTTATGGGTTATTTAGCTTTATTATAGTAGTTGTGATGTGGGGGGCTGGCGGTTTAGGGGTTATTTAGCTTTATTATAGTAGTTGTGATGTCAGGGGCTGGCGGTTTAGGGGTTAATAGGTTTATTTAGGTGTTAGTGATGTAAGGGCGGCGGTTTAGGGGTTATTCACTTGATTTAGTGATGCAGGGGCGGAGGATTAGGGGTATTTAGACTAGGGGTTTATGTTAGGGTGTTAGATTTTTACATAACCTTCTTGTCCCCATAGGCATCAATGGGGAATACGTTATAGCGATATACTTTTTACCTCTGTGATTACCTTGTATCTAAGCATCTTCTGACAGCTCCCTGATCACATGACTTTTTTTATTTATTATCTATTTACTTGCATTTTAGCCAATTAGCGCAGTGTTGTGCTAACTCTTAAATAACTCCCCGAGCGAGAGCACAATGTTATCTATATGGCCCACATGAACTAGCACTCCCCAGTTGTGAAAAGCAAATAAAAAAGCATTCAGATAAGAGGCAGCCTTTAAGGGCTTATAAATTAGCATATGAGCCTACCTAGGTTTAGCTTTCAACTAAGAATACCAAGAGAACAAAGCACATTTGATGATAAAAGAAATTGGAAAGTTTTTTAAAATTGCATGCCCTATCTGAATCATGAAACTTTAATTTTGACTAGACTGTCCCTTTAACACAGGCTCTGGGATCCACCACGCTAAGCCTCCTATTTGCGCGGCCTTGGGCTCTGTGCAGAAGTGTCAGGATTAGCGTGACTCCAGGTAAGTATTTAACCCCAAATGTTATTTAAAGGAAATTAAAGAATACTGACTAATCTCAGCAGTATTTCTTTGATTTCTTTTAATTTAGTTGGTGCATTCGTTCACATGTTCATTTCATGAAAATGATTGAAACGAATATCCAAGTTTTCGGTACGAATTCACATTT
The DNA here is from genome assembly GCF_027579735.1 of Bombina bombina. Taxonomy (NCBI): domain Eukaryota; kingdom Metazoa; phylum Chordata; class Amphibia; order Anura; family Bombinatoridae; genus Bombina; species Bombina bombina. The sequence goes on along the minus strand of NC_069506.1, from coordinate 176,528,221 downwards.
GGATCAAAACAAATGCACAAGCCTACTGGAAAAGTAATGTGGGGGATTGAGAGGGTGAGTAGGGTTTGAGGAAGAGGTTGCTAAGAAGATGAGTGAGAGGTAAAGAAATATGCTATATATGGGGAAAATGGTCTCTTTGAAGAAGGGTCGGGATAGCGCAGCTCCCCAGCATGCTATAGGAAAATGTTTCAACCCCTAAGGTAAAAAAGGAAATTTATTTTTCATTTTTTTAATACGCAATTTGTCTTCGCAAAAAAGTCAGCATAAATGAGATCACATTATTTGCTGTTCCATCTTGTTGGTGGCAATCCAAATGTTTCACACGTCTTGTTTTTAAAAGAAGTTATTTTCCATTTAACATATCTCGTGTTTATATCTGGTGACAGTAACAGAAATATTACAATGTTCGGAAATTGTTGATATCCATTTTTATTTTTTTTAAATATACACATGTTAACGTAGACTTTTTTTGATAGTGTGGTTTGTTTTTTAAGTGTTTTAATTTATAAATGTTAGTGAAACCAGCATTTTTACCGATATATCCTTACATGTTAGCCAGCACTGTATGCATAATGCCACCGCTGAAGTGGCTTTATTATTAATTAATTAATTTTAATAACTATTTATTAAATTAAACTAAGGTTTAGGAAGACAAATGATTAATTTAAAACATGTAAAGGATCAATCCATATACTTGTAATGTAATTTTAAGGGAGCCAAATAGCCTTTGAATTTATCAGTTTAATTTTGAAACCCAGTTTTAGTCCTAATAACAACTTAACAACAACAAAAAAACAAGTTTTTGGGAGATTTTCAAATAAATTGTTTGTAGTTACAAACTTTTTGGAATTGTGATGACTCGATAAACAGGGTGCAATTATCGTTATGTACAAAATTCATTGCGCTTAGACTCATCTATCTTTCCAAACATACAGCTAGATTACGAATTTTGCGTTATGAGTGACGATGCTTTTTCCCTAACGCCACTATTACAAGTCTTGTAGGTATAGCTGTACCGCACACCTTTTTGGCTGTCACGCAACGTCAGTACCGCACTTTTAAAAAAGTCCTTTTTCAATGGGACTCCCATAGCGCCGGTATTACGAGTTTTGCTGTGAGGCCAAAAAGTAAGCGGTACAGCCTAAAATGACAAAATCTGTACCGCCATCTAAACTCCATAGTTATGAGTTTTTATGCTACAAAGCTTTAACATAAAACTCATAACTAAAGTGTTACAAAGTACACTAACACCCATAAACTACCTATTAACCCCTAAACTGAGACCCTTCTACATCGTAAACACTAAAAAAATATTAACCCCTAATCTGCCACTCCGGACATCACTGCCACTTAAAAAATGTATTAACCCCTATTCCGATGCTCCCTGACATCGTCGCCACTATAATAAACCTATTAACCCCTAAACCGAAGCCCTACCGCATAGCAAACACTATTTAAAGATTATTAACCCCTAATCTGCCATTGCCAATGCCACCACTATAATAAATCTATTAACTACTAAACCGCAAGCCCCCACAACAAAATAAACTAAAATAAACTATTAACCTCTAAACCTCAGGCCTCCCACATCACTACATAAATATATTAACCCCTAAACCTAACCCTAACCCTAACGTAACCCTAAGCCTAAATCTAACCCTAACCCTAACGTAACCCTAACACCCCTTAACTTAAATATAATTAAAATAAATCTAAATACACCTTACAATTATTACCTAAATTATTCCTATTTAAAACTAAACACATACTTACCTATAAAATAAAACCTAAGCTAGCTACAAAATAACTAATAGTTACATTGTAGCTATCTTAGGTTTTATTTTTATTTCAAAGGTAAGTTTGTATTTATTTAAACTAGGTAGACTAGTTAGTAAATAGTTATTAACTATTTACTAACTACCTAGCTAAAATAAATACAAATTTACCTGTAAAATAAAATCTAACCTGCCTTACACTAAAACCTAACATTACAATAAAATAAATTAAATTAATAAAATACAATTATCTAAATTACAAAAAAAATAAACACTAAATTACAAAAAATAAAAAAATAAATTATCAAAAATAAAAACAAATTACTCCTTATCTAATATCCCTATCAAAATAAAAAAGCCCCCCAAAATAAAAAAACCTAGCTTACAATAAACTACCAATGGCCCTTAAAGGGACCTTTTGCGGGGCATTGCCCCAAATAAATCAGCTATTTTACCTGTCAAAAAATACAAACACCCCTTAACAGTAAAACCCACCACCCAACCAACCAACCCCCCAAATAAAAACCTATCAAAATAAACCTAAGCTAACCATTGCCCTGAAAAGGGCATTTGGATGGGCATTGCCCTTTTACATGCCCAAACCCTAAGCTAAAAATACTGTTGGGGGGTGTTTGTATTTTTTTTTTTACAGGTAAAAGATCTAATTTCTTTGGGGCAATGCCCCGCAAAAGCGCCATTGGCAGTTCAGTTTAGGCTAGGTTTTTTTTATTTTGGGGGGGCTTTTTTATTTTGATAGGGCTATTAGATTGAGTGTAATTTGTTTTTATTTTTGATAATTTCGTTTTTTATTTTGTGTAATTTTGTGTTTATTTTTTTTTATATTTAGATATTTGTATTTTATTAATTTAATTTATTTTATTTTATTGTAATGTTAGGTTTTAGTGTAAGGCAGGTTATGTTTTATTTTACAGGTAACTTTGTATTTATTTTAGTTAGGTAGTTAGTAAATAGTTAATAACTATTTACTAACTAGTCTACCTAGTTAAAATAAATACAAACTTATTGTAGCTAGCTTAGGTTTTTTTTACAGGTAATTATTTAGTTTTAAATAGGAATTATTTAGGTAATAATTGTAAGTTTAATTTAGATTTATTTTAATTATATTTAAGTTGGGGGGTTAGGTTTAGACTTAGATTTAGGATTACGTTAGGGTTAGGTTTAGGAGTTAATATATTTATTTAGTGTTAGTGATGTTGGAGGCCAGAGGTTTAGGGGTTAATAACTTTAGTATAGTGGCGGCGATATTGGGGGCAGCATATTAGGGGTTAATAACTGTAATGTAGGTGGCGGCGATGTTAAGGACGGCAGATTAGGGGTTAATAGTTTTATTTAGGTGGCGGCGATGTTTGGGGCAGCAGATTAGGGGTTAAAAACATTATGTAGGTTGCGGAGATGTCGGGGCGGCAGATTAGGAGTGTTTAGATGTGGTTTTTATGTTAGGGTGTTAGGTTTAAACGTAACTTTTACTTTCCCCATAGTCATCAATGGGGCTGCGTTACAGAGCTTTTGTTTCCGCGATCGCAGGTGTTAGGCTTTTTTTTAGCTGACTCTCCCTATTGATGTCTATGATGTGATGATTGACACCCCTATTCTCCGCAAATGTGCAGGGGGTAGCATTGCCCAAGCATTTCACAAAAAATGCTTGTGCAATGTTAAATTCCGACAGCGTATGCTGTCCGCATTTAGCGATGTCGGGCAGACATGATTTGCTACAGCGAATCATGTCCGCCGGCAATTGATAAATTGACCCGATAGAATATATATCTATATATAAATATAAATATATATATATATATATATTATTTTTTATTTTTTTACAATATCTATAATAATTATTAATATTTTTTTGCAATATTTCATATTTATTATTAAAATAACCTGACACTCCATTAGACCAAAAGAGTGAAACCTGAAACATGTTTTTTTTATTATTATAAAATAAATATTTCTATATTTACATGTGAAAAAGTTATCTTTATCTATATATTTCCATGACCCAAAGCACCCAGAAATGGTTTAAGACAAAGCGCTGGAGAGTAGTGAGCTGGCCAGCAATGAGTGCCGATCTCAATCCCATAGAGCACATGTGGAGAGATCTCAAAACAGCAGTTGGGAAAAGGAACCCTTCTAATCTGAGAAACCTGGAGCAGTTGGCAAAAGAAGAATAGTCCAAAATTCTAGAAGAGAGGTGTAAGAAACTCAATGATGGTTAAAAGAAGCGATTGATTTCAGTTATTTTTTCCAAGGGGTGTGCTACCAAATATTAAATTGAGGGTGCCAATAATTTTGTCCAGTCCATTTTTGGAGTTTTGCGTGGAATGCGTCCGATTTGGCTTTTTTTCTCCACTTTTTTTTTGTCATACCAATACAAACAAAAGAAATAAACATGAGACTGCCTAAACATTTGTAATTGCAACAATTTTCTGGGCGAAGTGGTGCATTATCTGACAGGACAATATTTTTGGCCATAACTGTGTGTGTATATATATATTTCAAAACAAGAGAGAATGTAGACCCTATTTGTCCAGCACCCAACTATGTCAGGAAAATAATTATTTTAGACAAAGAGAGATATTTAAGTCAATAATTAACATACTATGTAGACATGCATGATTTCAGAATTTTTATACATCATTTGTAGCATTACAACAAATCATAAGCATGACCCCCAAATATCAAGCACAAAGTCCACAACCCGGGTTGTTAGTAGAAATTAGTAAGTTAGTCCGTTAATCTACCGGTATGAGCACCGTCCAACAGCTGATTTCCCAAGAGAATCATACTTCCGCTGAAGGTTAAGGCGTGCGGATGCACTGAAAGAGCCGAAAAACTGCGGAGGATAAAGCAAAAGTGATGAATCCAAACCCGGTCTGTATCGAAACAATTGGAAGCAACGAGCAGGTAGATATGGCACCGTGATATGTAACTATCCAAACACAGAGGAAGCAGGTACTTGTTTATTTTGTCTCCACACGCAACACAGAGCTGTCACAGCGAGTTTAAATGTGGTATGAAAGTTGGCATTTTTTTGCTGGAAGTGATAAAGTTACAAAATAGCATTGGAGAGTGCGAAGATTCAAGTTACACCTGCTGTGTTAATACTGCTGACTTGGTGCGGCTCCTGCATTAACGTTGATTTCTAAAAAGTTTGGGATTACAAATAAGCCATATGAAGGCATTTGAATTTATCCAATACCGGTAGATTAACGGACTAACTTACTAATTTCTACTAACAACCCGGGTTGTGGACTTTGTGCTTGATATTTGGGGGTCATGCTTATGATTTGTTGTAATGCTACAAATGATGTATAAAAATTCTGAAATCACGCATGTCTACATAGTATGTTAATTATTGACTTAAATATCTCTCTTTGTCTAAAATAATTATTTTCCTGACATAGTTGGGTGCTGGACAAATAGGGTCTACATTCTCTCTTGTTTTGAAATATTAAATCAATACCCTTATCTGTGCACTATACTGGGAAGTGTGTTCCTATACAGGACACACAATATTTTATCTCAGTATATAGAACTGTGAAATTTATTAAACTAGGGGTGCTGATACAATATATATAATATATATATATATATGTTTATATTTATTTAAAAGGGAAAGAACATTTTTTTTGTAGTTGAAGAACATTGGAATGTGAAATATTTACAGTAAATACACAGTAAAACACATTATTAAATATTATTATAGAATTATTATTTAGACGTACATATATACAGGTATATTATAGCCATTTGCAGTCAACTGCATGTCCATATACCATGAACCTTTTGAACCCTTATAAATATTTATCAATATTTCTATGACTAAATTTTATCAGTGTTTATATGAGTACAACAGTTTATTTTAATGTATTTATTTTGTTTTTGGTGCAACTTTTTTTTTTCCCTTATCCTTTACTTGAGACATGCATTCAATTCAATTGCACTCAAGCAAAGGGTTTACTTTCAACTTGTAATACGTAAGCAAATTAATGTACCCACAATATTCTTATATAGTTTGTGTACCCCTAAAGGAGTAAAACAGGCAGTGTGATTTAATAACTTTGCTACGGTCAGGGTCCAGGTAGCAGGTCAGGAACAGGAATGCTTTAGTCTTCATGAAACAATAACCAAACACTGAATGGGAGTCTGAGAAGACCTTTTAACACCTCCCATTCAGTCTTTGTGCCAAAGTTAAGGCCAGAGGTAATTTCCGCATAAAAAGGAGTGCTAACTAGTGCACTGTACCTTGATAGAAGTCCAAGAAGCAGCACAAACACATTCATGGAGCTGGCCATGCTAACCCAATGCTACTTAGCTGGCCCCTGGCTCCTGCAGCAGAGTATCCCCCTACAGCAGTGCTCCTGACCCTCTCTGTATCTTCAAATAATACGCCCCCCCCCAAAAAAAAACACTCAATAGCAGGATCAGGATGGATGTAGACATAGAGGCCAATTTATCAAATGTCTGTCGGACCTGATCCGACAATGCGGATCAGGTCTAACAGACATTGCTGAATGCGGAGAGCAATACGCTCTCCGTATTCAGCATTGCACCAGCCGCCCCCTGCAGACTCGCGGCCAATCAGCCGCCAGCAGGGGGCGTCTATCAACCCGATCGTACTCGATCGGGTTGAATTCCGGCGATGTCTGTCCGCTTGCTCAGAGCAGGCGGACAGGGTTATGGAGCAGCGGTCTTTAGACCGCTGCTACACAACAGCTGTTTCTGGCGAGCCTGCAGGCTCGCCAGAAACATGGGGCCTCAAGCTCCATTCGGAGCTTGATAGATAGGCCCCACAGTGTACAAAAGAGCAAAAGAACTAGTAGTGTATAGATGCTTTAGTGCAGAACATAATGTAAATTAGCCATGGATCCAACAAGATCTGTTTTTCTGTAAAGAAAAGAGCTGAATTTATTAGCATACAGATTTTAATTTTTTATTTTTTGTAAAAAAAAGCATTAGATCCAATATTTGTTTGTATGGCGAAGACTTGGAGGCGTGTGTCTGCCTAGAAGAGGAATGGATCCAGCATGTACTATGTGTTTCTCTGTAAAAAAAATAAATATATGGATCTAGTAGGATCCAGATATTTTGTTTAATAAAGCATTTAATCCAGAAAGAACTAGATGTGTTTTGTGGAAAGGCATGGACTTGTGTGTTGGTCTAAACTATACATGGATCTGGCAGGATCTGCCTGTTTTTCTACAAAAGAAGGGCACTCTCTGCAAAGATCCAGGTGTTTTTATATAGAAGACTATTAGAGGTAGTAGTGTTTAGATATTTCTGTGTGGATAAGACTTGGATCTGTAATTTTCTGTCTAAATTACACATGGATCCTGTGGGATCCAGGAGGAGTTTCTACAAAAAGACAGAGATCTGGGAGCATATAGATGCAAAACATATTAGATTTAGTCCTATTGAAATGTTTGCATGGAAAGGACTCAGATCTACATGAGTCTGTCTCAATTAGTCATGGATCCAACTAGAGCCATGTATGTTTCTATAGTAAATTGTTGGATTAGGTAGGATCCAGAAGTTTTTTTTGTTTGTTTGTTTTTTTAACTTTTAATCCAGAAGGGACATATGTGTTTGTGTGGAACAGAATTGGATCTAATGGTGTCAGTCTAAATTACATGGATCCATCTATTTAAAAAAAAAAGAAAAAAGCAGAATCTGGTAGAATCCATATTGTTTTTTTTTTTTTAAAAAGGATAATTGGATACGCAGGGTCTATAAGGTTATGTGAGAAATATTTAGATCTGGGTGTCAGTCTAAATTTTAAATTTAATTGATTAATTTTCTGTAAAAAAAAAAAAAAGAAAGAAAGAAAAGAAAAAAAAAGCACAATGTGGTAGAGTCAAGTGGTTTTTTTTTGTTTGTTTGTTTGTTTTTTGCATAAAAGAACATTGGATCCAGCAGAGTCTAAATGAGTTTATGTGGGGAAGACTTGGATGTCTGTCCAAGGTATCCAGCAAAAATAAATTATCTGGTAGTGTATGTAGATCTGGCAGGATTCTGATGTTTTTCTGTAAAAAACAAATGGCTAGGGGGGCGGAGCCGAGCCAAGGACCAGCATGGCCGCAACTAAGTGTAGCTCCGAGTGAAGTTCCCCATAAGGGCTTACAAACAGGGGTTCCCACCGCTCAAAACATTCCACAAAATGTCCGGGCAGACTTCTAATACCCAGGGGCATCAAACTGTTTAAATATAGAGAGCACCCAAACCTCGCATAGAGATTCAACCGCCGACCGCAACAACGCAGCATGGTATAGTGAAGCGCCATCTTAGGCCCACCGCTCACATGCCGCAATACAGTAAGATCTGATCGAAGAACAGAAGCTGCTGACAGAAAAGAAAATCCTAATCGGAGATAAGTATACCTCCCGACCACGCATACACCAGTCGCAGCAATCCATAACACGAGCGTTACTCTACGCTCCTGCTCCCAAACACCGGACAACAGTAGGCCCACATACAAAACTGCCGCCATCAGCCCAAACATGAACCTGTAACCGGGTGACCCTACAGCTACCATATAGCCTACTAGTGCTGCAAATAGCACAAACTGGGACTCCCTTACATTACAATTCAGGATAACAATATACGTAACACAGACAAGGGCCCAGAATGCAATGAACTATAAAAAGAATTATTAAGAGACACAACTGCAGCAAAACAACCAGTTCTAATATACAGCCACAGGCTGACTTGGTCATACGGCAAAGAGAGTATAATAACCGGGACTCAGAGCTGCAGCAAACAGCATTATTCAAATAAAATACCTTATTCCATTCTATAAAAACACGCTGCATTAGAATGACGTCCAAACGTTTGCCTAAGGGAGACAAAGCTAACAAATCAACTGTGCAACCGACTGCTAAACTAAACTCTTTTTTTAAAACAATGGATGCTAAAACAAATATAGCTCTAAGCTCCCCACACAGCTCTGAGAGCACACACGAAGAAGAAGTGGATAACTCTCCAACAGACCTCCTCACTCCTATAACTAAAGCTGATTTAAAATTTCTGCCAACCAAGGAGGACTTTACAACATTTATGACCCAAGTTAGTTTGCTTATAAAAGAAGGACTTTCTGATGTTAAAAAAGAAATCACTGACTTGGGTAACAGAGTGCATAACTTGGAAAACCATGCAGAAGAAATCTCAGAACCAATTAACCTACATTCTATGCAACTCCAACAGCAAGCAGAGGAGATAAGACAAATGCAGATGCAGATTGAAGATTTAGACAATCGTGGCAGACGCCAAAATCTACGAATTAGAGGAGTAACAGAAAAAATCTTAAGCACTGAACTCCAAAAATACTTACAAGGCCTATTTAACTTCCTTCTTGATAGCGAGGAAGATACAGACATTTCATTAGACAGAGTACACAGGGCGTTGAAACCTAAGCCCTCACCCAAAGCTCCACCAAGGGACATTATTCTAAGGTGCCATAACTTCAAAGACAAAGAAAAACTACTGAATGCAGCAAGAATAAAAGCACCAATTTACAAAGACGGAGATACAATACAAATCTTTGCAGATCTCAGCCCGCTAACTCTCACTAGAAGGCGGGATGTCAAGTTCTTAACTGCTCACTTACAAGACCACCAAATCCCATATCGTTGGGGGTTCCCTTTCGCACTCAGAGTAACAAAAGACAACAAGGAAATCACCTACAAAGACCTAGAAGATCTCAACTCCTTTTGCACACAACTGAACATTCCACTACCGAAGCATATACCCCAAACTGCAGATCAAGAGGAAGGTGAACCAACATCTGATCGGTACCCTCCAAAGCTACAGAGACAAAAATGGAACACAGTACCCAAGAAGCGTAAAATTGACCCCAACACCTCCAGCCCGACGCTGAACACCCCCACAAACCCACCTTGAAGTCTAACCCCCACTATCTGGAACTTTAACTACCTAACTAACCCCACTTCTACTCCTAGAAGAGACTACGACTTCCCAGCGAGTAGTATATTTTGACTCTTAGATGCAGGTTTATAGACAACCCAATGTTTCAGCATAATGAGACCCAAGAATAATCCCCCTGCACACCCTTTTTCCCCCCTAGGGGATTTATACCACTATAGTCAGAATCCCCATAATTAGAAGGAATCCCACCTTAATGTAATTCTAGCACTAGCCCTATTTTGAGGAACGGTAGTGACCCTAGTCTGCTACCACTTTCCCCCCATCCTGTTTTAGATTTAAGTCCGAACCTAGAATTAGACTTGAATTTATATTTAATGTTATTTACTGTAATCTTAATTTTGTTATGTTACATTTCTCAATGCATGTTTTTGTATTTCAGATTCTCTGCAAAATCCGGATCGATACACTGGCTCACACTCTACTCATCTCATGTTCACAGTAAGCACTACAACTCTACAAAGACCTCCTCAGTACACTGCACCTCCAAGAAGCACATAATCTCCCCATATGGTAAGACAAACCTGGAAACCTTAATAGCAGATGCTCACACAAGCATTACTCATGATCCCTAGATCTCTCACAATAATATCCCAAAACGCTAAAGGTTTGAATTCACCTACAAAAAGGTCAGTCGCAATACATTGGTTCGCCAAACAAAGAGGCTCCATCATATTTCTACAGGAGACTCATTTCCCCCGAGCAAACGAACCCAAATACTCGAACAAACACTTCCCTCTCAGTTTTTTTAATTCCCACGAAAGGAAAATAAATGGAGTAGGAATCCTCCTCCACTCATCCCTACCCTTTCAATTGTTCCATAACATATCAGACAAAGAAGGGAGGATATTAATCTTAGTAGGCCTACTTTACAATAGACCAATCACTTTAGTTAATGTATACGCTCCCAATACAAATAAGAGCAGATTTTTCAATACTCTCAACCGCATGATACATGAATCACGTAAAGGCACAGTAGTGCTGGGTGGAGACCTAAACGTTACCTTAGACCCTCTACTTGACTCTACCTCCTTAAACACAAACAACACATCACGTCCCCCTAATGCTACTTACTCATGCCTTAAACAACTGGGACTCATAGACACTTGGAGACTACAACACCCTACACAACGCGGGTATTCCTTTTACTCACATCCTTGGTCCATGTACTCAAGGTTAGACTATCTATTTCTAGACCAATCTAGCCTATCCCTATTATCCAATACTGACATATTATCAACAGCATGGTCAGATCACTCTATGGTGACCTTGGATTTAAACTGGCCCGACACTCCGCTTTACCCATACACATGGCGACTAGACCCTTACCTCCTACACCACCCACCAACAGCCCAAAAAGTCAAGACAGCACTAACAGAATACTTTAACCTAAATGCTAACCTAGAAACTCACCCGATGTTCGTATGGGAAGCACATAAAGCAGTAATACGCGGAGAATGTATAAAACACAAAGCATACATCACAAAACAATACAACACTCAGCTAAACGCTCTTACCAACAGTCTCAATGACCTAGAAACTCGACACAAGCAATCCCCCTCAGACAGAACTCTTCTAACAACGCTGACAGCTACACGAAAGGAACTTAATGCACTACTGTACACTGAAACCCAAAGAAAAATGTTAAACCTGCGAAAGAAATACTACTATGAAGGGAACCGCCCAGGCAAAATCCTTGCTGATACCCTAAAAGATAAGAATACCCTTACACATATTCACAAGCTCAGAACTAAACAAGGAGACTATGTAGTTGACAGCAAGGAGATAGCAGCCCACTTTTGTAGCTTCTACCAGCAATTATACAACCTGACAAAAACTACTTCACTCGACCACATACAAAATATGAAAGCGTACATAACTTCAGCAGATTTAAACAAATTATCACAAACCCAGGTAAACGACCTAGAAGCAGATATAACATTAACAGAAATAGTGAAAGCTATTCGGAAACCTTCCAACAGGCAAGAGTCCAGGACCTGACGGATTAACCAATCAATACTACAAAACACATTGTCCTATTTTAGCCCCACATTTACTAAATCTTTTTAAATCCTTAGCCCATATATCTGTAATTCTGAAACCAGAAAAACCACAAGAGGACCCAGGTAGCTATCGGCCTATATCGCAACTAAACACAGATCTTAAGATTTTAGGGAAAATCATAGCGAACCGTATAAACTCCATTCTTAACGATATAGTCCACACAGATCAAGTAGGATTTGTCCCTGGCCGAGAAGCCAGGGACAATACTATCAGAGCCTTAACCCTCATAGAATATGCTAAGACCCATAAAATAGAATCCGTAATGATAGCCATCGACGCCGAGAAGGCATTCGATCGAACAGATTGGCAGTTCCTTCTAGAAACGCTTAAAAACATTGGATTTGGCCCAAAAATAATTAACAGAATATTTAATCTATATTCCCACCCAAATGCAAAAATAAAAGCTAATGGTATACTGTCAGACACTTTCCCCATACACAATGGCACGCGCCAGGGCTGCCCCCTATCCCCGATCTTATTCATTTTAACGATGGAGGTCCTCACTTCTCATGTTCGTAAAAACCAAAACATTAAAGGAATATCGTTCAACAACCAATCCTATAAAATCGCAGCATTTGCTGATGACTTATTATTCTCAGTTACCTCACCCCTAACAACTATCCCAGAACTCTTAACAGAATTAGACAGATATGGGCGATATTCAAACTTTCTAGTTAACAAACAAAAGTCAGAGATCTTGAATGTTAGTCTATCAGAAGCTAAATTTCAATCATTAGCGAAGATAAGCCCATTAAAATTAAGAAAGGATTCAATAAAATACTTAGGAATTCACCTTGCCCCCAAACAAACAACACTCTTTGATAAAAATTACGTAACTTTATTAAACAATACTCAACAAGACCTTCAGACATGGGCAAGTAAACCTCTCTCATGGTGGGGTCGAATCCAAGCCCTAAAAATGACCACACTCCCTAGGATTACATATATACTACAGACATTACCTATGCACTTACCCCGTTGGTACCTGAACCGTCTTCAAAACAGCCTTAATTCCTTTGTATGGGGGAAAACTAAGCCTAGAGTTAACAGAGATACGATGTATAGGTCAACTACTGATGGAGGGTTAGGGCTACCAAAAATTGAAGAGTACTACCTAGCGGTCACATTACAAAGAATACTTGATTGGCACGGGAAACAGGAATGTAGGGCACGAGTAGCATTAGAATCTCACATACTCAGAGCTCCATTGGTACAAGCGTTATGTTGGGTACCTAGCAAATTAAGACCACCCCAATGTAGACACCTAGAAATTCACAAACACTTATTTCAGACCTGGGACCAAATTATATCCTCCAGACCATACATTTCGACTTCCAGATCTCCCCTTTTTCCGATCGTTCTAAACACAGAGATGGTGGGTGGTCTTGACAAAGGATTTCAGAGGCTTACTGAGTGGGACTATACCATCCCTTTACTAAATTTCACGGAAGCAGGCAAACTACTAGAAAGAGACAAATTAACCAACATAGCACAAGGCAAATATAACAATTGGCTAAAATACGCACAATTACATCACTTCGTTCATACCTCCCCTTTCAAAGCGGACTTACTAAGAACACCCACCACATTCGAAACATTGTGCCATGGAGGGATTATACCAAGGGGAACACTTTCGCTCTCCCGTAAAATATTAATCAAGAACACTAGAGACTCCCTACCTCCATATTCAGCTAAATGGAACACAGATATAGGTAGTCACATACCAGATGACAACTGGGCCAACATATTTAAGTTAATCAAAAAATCCTCAACCTCACCAGTAATATTAGAGCTTAACTACAAGATTATAATGAGGTGGTATTTAACCCCGTCAAAGCTAAGTAGTATTTACCCAAACCTATCAGACAAATGCTGGCGTTGCGGCAAGAGACATGGTAGCCTACTTCACATGTGGTGGCGATGCCCCAAAGTGCGCCCCCTATGGAAGGCGGTAGAGCAACACTTCAGGCAAAGTCTTTCAACTGAATTTATACTAAGCCCACAAATAGCATTACTCAATGATCTCCCCAATTTACCATGTCGCTTGCGACTTTTAATGCTCCAAATAGGCCTTAACAGCGCGAGGAAATTAATAGCCCGTAATTGGAAGAAACGTCTAACCATAACTAAAGCAATGTGGCTTGAAGAAGTAGATAAACAATTCACACTAGAACAATACGGTTACCTGTGCCGTAACAAAGTAAATACCCTGCTAGATGCCAAATTTCTCTGGCAAGAATCCCTACATACAGCAATTACCTCACATACCCCTAGGAATGCCACTCCTCCCCCCTAGGGAATTATACTAACTATCACCAAACAGAAAGGATGTAAATCTTCTTCATGAAATGAACAGATCATGCTACACTTCGATAAACATTTAATCCAAGAGCCAGTGACGATCCGATAAAGACATGCAGACGTAAGTTAATATATTTATTCTATTGAATAGTTTGTTTGTTTATCTGTTTACTTGTTATTTAACCCACATGGACTAACTGATTACAATTTATAAAGCAACAACGACACTCATGAACATATAGCTCTAATTAGCAATATTTGACACTGTAAAATCATTTCCATGCTGATATTTGTTGTTATGAATATTTAAATTTTCAATAAAAAGAAAATTAAAAAAAAAAAAAAAACAAATGGCTAGATTACGAGTTGTGCGTTAGGCTTAAAAAACGCTGCTTTTTAACGCTCGCTGGTATTACGAGTCTTGAAGGTACAGGTGTACCGCTCACTTTTTTGGCCAGACTTGGAAATACCGCAAATCCACTTACGTAAATTGTGTATCCTATTTTTTCAATGGGACTTGCATAGCACCGGTATTACGAGTCTGATAAAACGTGAGCGGTACACCCTCTCCTGTCAAGACTGGTACCGCATTTTAAAGTCAGTAGTTAAGAGTTTTACACTACAACGCCGTAGCATAAAACTCTTAACTAAAGTGCTAAAAAGTACACTAACACACATAAACTACCTATTAACCCCTAAACCGAGGCCCCCCCACATTGCAAACACTAAAATAAAAATGTTAACCCCTAATCTGCCGAATCGGACATCGCCGCCACTATAATAAATATATTAACCCCTAAACCGCCGCACTCCCGTCTCGCAAACATTAGTTAAATATTATTAACCCCTAATCTGCCGTCCCTAACATCGCCGACACCTACCTACATTTATTAACCCCTAATCTGCCGCCCCCAACATGCAATTGAGCGCCACAGAGGAATCGAGCAGGAAAGTTTTTTGGCGTGATTGTGTGTACATGGAGAGTGCATCTAAACGCTAAACGAGGTGTAACAGATATCATTTCGAGGACATCAGACGTCCGTCGACTACTCAAGCAGAGGAACGGCTGGTGTAAGGTCCTATACGGGAAATTGGAGCAACGCCGAGGTTACGGGTAAACTGAGATAGCTTGGAAAGGGTGCAGTCGACAGAGGGGTACTATATAAACAGCAAGTACCCTCCTGTTCCCTTTCCTTACCAGCTTGACATTTATGCATTGTTTTGCTTGCTAATCTACGCTGCACTAACCTGACCTCCCGCTGAATACTTGCTTCTGTGCCTGCTTGAGTGACTTTCCCCATCTCTATCTACTACATCTCTCTAACAGCTTGCAACCGCATACCGCTTGTCTAATGCTCACTCAACAATGACCTGCTCTTTTTCTACTGTTGGGCATTATATCAAATAGTGCTTGATTTACCTTGGGGACTTTTGTACCTGTTATTATTGGTACAAATTTGAAAGACTGTTCAACATCCTAAGTCCCTTAAGGAATCCTTTTCAAAAGCTTCTTTTTGCCTATTTGATTTAGAATCAGTTTTGATTGTTTCTGATTGTGCTGTGCAATATTAACTTGTTATGTTTTGAGCTTGCTTCGCTTACAACTATTAATATAAGCATGACAAGTTCTGTATTTAGGAATGTAATATGCTCTCATTATTGGTAATTCAGTTTTTACTAAAACCTTTAAAGGTCTGATATACACCTGTGAGCTTTCCTTCCTCCTACAGCACTTTGTTGAATTAATTGCAGATAAATTCACATGACATATTCATATGTGTATAGCTCCACTCTGCATGGGTAACATTTGGGCCGGCCCATTGGTGTAATTATTTTTTGTTAATTATAGGTTAACTAATTGTTACTGTAAATTTTGGTTATTGTTTGCATTATTTTTACTTTGCCAGGGTGGATCTGACTTGGTCTGGACCCACTAGTCACACAATAAAACCACCTTTCTAAAAGTAATTTTTCTACAAGTGTGTTTTTTTCAAAAAGAGTGCTGAATTCCCAGTCTTTGGTGAATGCCACTATTATGTGTCATTCTTCTCTTCTCATTATTGTGTAATATAATAATTATATGGGTCTGCACCGATAGTATATACTATATATAAATTAGTGAGTTTGTTTTTTCAAACTTGCAGAAGAAGTGGCTGAGCAATCTCTACACTTCAACACTTGAATATTTGCTATTTTTTCCATCCACACCTCTTTTATTTAGTTTATATTAGTTAAATATTATTAACCCCTAATCTGCCGTCCCTAACATCGCCGACACCTACCTACATTTATTAACCCCTAATCTGCCGCCCCCAACATCAACACCACTATACTAAAGTTATTAACCCCTAAATCTAGGTCTAACCCTACCCCCCCCAACTTAAATATAATTTAAATAAACTAAATACTTACCTATAAAATAAACCCTAAGCTAGCTACAATATAACTAATAGTTACATTGTAGCTAGCTTATGGTTTATTTTTATTTTACAGGCAAGTTTGTATTTATTTTAACGAGGTAGAATAGTTATTAAATAGTTATTAACTATTTAATAACTACCTAACTAAAATAAATACAAAAGTACCTGTAAAATAAAACCTAACCTAAGTTACAATTAATCCTAACGCTACACTATAATTCAATAAATTAACTAATTTAACAACAATTAATTACAATTAAATTAAATTATCTAAAGTACAAAAAAACCCCACTAAATTACAGAAAATAATAAACAAATTACAATATTTTTAAACTAATTACACCTAATCTAATCCCCCTAACAAAATAAAAAAGCTCCCCCAAAATAAAAGAAGGCTTACCCTACACTAAATTACAAATAGCACTTAAAAGGGCCTTTTGTCGGGGCATTGCCCCAAAGTAATCAGCTCTTTTACCTGTAAAAAAAATTAAAAATCCCCCCCAAACATTAAAACCCACCACCCACACAACCAACCCTACTCTAAAACCCACCCAATACCCCCTTAAAAAAAAACAACACTAATCCCTTGAAGATCACCTTACCGGGAGAAGTCCTCAACGAAGCCGGGAGAAGTCTTCATCCAAGCTGGGCGAAGTGTTCCTCCAGACGGGCAGAAGTCTTCATCCAGACGGCATCTTCTTTCTTCATCCATCCGGCGCGGAGCGGGTCCATCTTCAAGACATCCGACGCGGAGCATCCTCTTCTTCCGATGACTACCCGAGGAATGTAGGTACCTTTAAGTGACGTCATCCAAGATGGCGTCCCTTAGATTCCGATTGGCTGATAGAATTCTATCAGCCAATCAGAATTAAGGTAGAATTAAGGTAGAAAAAATCCTATTGGCTGATGCAATCAGCCAATAGGATTGAAGTTCAATCCTATTGGCTGATCCAATCAGCCAATAGAATGCGAGCTCAATCCTATTGGCTGATTGGATCAGCCAATAGGATTTATCTTCAATCCTATTGGCTGATTGCATCAGACAATAGGATTTTTTCTACCTTAATTCCGATTGGCTGATAGAATTCTATCAGCCAATCGGAATTGAAGGGACACCATCTTGGATGACGTCACTTAAAGGTACCTTCATTCTGTGTTAGCCATCGATTGAAGAGGATGCTCCGTGTTGGATGTCTTGAAGATGGACCCGCTCCGCGCCGGATGGATGAAGATAGAAGATGCCGTCTGGATGAAGGCTTCTGCCCATCTGGAGGACCAATTCGCCCACCTTGGATGAAGACTTCTCCCGGCTTCGTTGAGGACTTCAGCCCGGTTGGATGAAGACTTCTCCCGGTAAGGTGATCTTCAAGGGGTTAGTGTTAGGTTTTTTAAGGGGGTATTGGGTGGGTTTTAGAGTAGGGTTGGTTGTGTGGGTGGTGGGTTTTAATGTTGGGGGGATTTGTAATTTTTTTTACAGGTAAGAAAACTGATTACTTTGGGGCAATGTCCCTTTTAAGGGCTATTTGTAATTTAGTGTAGGGTAGGGCTTTTTTTTATTTTGGGGGTCTTTTTTATTTTGTTAGGGGGATTAGATTAGGTGTAATTAGTTTTAAAAAATTGTAATTTGTTTATTATTTTCTGTAATTTAGTGCTTGGGTTTTTTTGTACTTTAGATAATTTTATTTAATAATATTTAATTGTATTTAATTTAGGGAATTCATTTAATTATAGTATAGCGTTAGGTGTAATTGTAACTTAGGTTAGGTTTTATTTTACAGGTAACTTTGTATTTATTTTAGCTAGGTTGTTATTAAATAGTTAATTACTATTTAATAACTATTGTACCTAGTTAAAATAAATACAAACTTGCCTGTAAAATAAAAATAAACCCTAAGATAGCTACAATGTAACTATTAGTTATATTGTAGCTACCTTAGGGTTTATTTTATAGGTAAGTATTTAGTTTTAAATAGGAATAATTTAGTTAATTATAGTAATTTTATTTAGATTTCTTTTAATTATATTTAAGTTAGGGGGTGTTAGGTTTAGGGTTAGATTTAGGTTTAGGGGTTAATAACTTTAATATAGTGGCGGCAACGTTGGTGGGCGGCAGATTAGGGGTTAATAAATGTAGGTAGGTGGCGGCGACATAGGGGGCGGCAGATTAGGGGTTAATAAATATAATGTAGGTGTCAGCGATGTTGGGGGCAGCAGATTAGGGGTTCATAAGTATAATGTAGGTGGAGGCGGTGTCCGGAGCGGCAGATTAGGGGTTAATAATATAATGTAGGTTGCGGCGATGTCGGGGGCGGCAGATTAGGGGTTAATAAGTGTAAGATTAGGGGTGTTCAGAATTGGGGTTCATGTTAGGGTGTTAGGTGTAGACATAAAATGTATTTCCCCATAGGAATCAATGGGGCTGCGTTAACGAGTTTTATGCTGCTTTTTGGCAGGTGTTAGACTTTTTTTCAGCCGGCTCCCCCGCTGATTCCTATGGGGAAATCGTGCACGAGCATGTTACACCAGCTCACCGCTAATGTAAGCAGCGCTGGTATTGGAGTGCGATAAGGAGCAGAATTTTGCTCAACGCTCACTTCTTGTCTGGGTTGTAAAAACCCGTAATACCAGCGCTGTCTGTAAGTGAGCGGTGAGTGAAAACTGCTCGTTAGCACCGCACAGCCTCTAACGCAAAACTCGTAATCTAGGTGAAAGACTTGGATCTGTGTGTGTAACCAATATTCACCAGGATCCAGTTTTATTTGTATGAAAAAGGCAGAGATCTGGCAAGATACAACAGGATCTTGCCAGATGTTTACCTAGACCCCCTTCAGAGTTTACTATGTCTATGTTAAAAGCAAAACACCATAGGAATTCTGCACTTTTAAGCAAATGCATTTCATGAGCTGTACTTTTAAAAATGTACCTCTGCATTTACAAAAAAACTTAAGCGGAGTTGCCAGTGTAGGAGAGCAATTAACTTAATGCATTTATGTATTTTTTTCTTTATTCAAAGCCAAGACCTAAAAAAAAGTATTTCTTTTCTTTTTTTTATTGCTGCGACTATATTAAAATATTTCTGTCTCTTTGAAAGTACAGTGGATGCCATCCCACTACAAAGGCAATTACATACTGATTTATATAACACAGCAAATTCTTCTTGTCTTGGAGGTTTAATGCTTATTCTTTTGTCTGGTCTGGATTTATTATATATCCATTATCACAACTTCCATGCCTCCACTTTTTGATTTATCTGTTTCTACGGGACACTGCATGAATTCTTGTTACACATTTATCTGTCATTTACAGAATAGGGAGGAGCTTCTGATTTCTGGGAAATCTTTGCTGTAAGCTATGTAAATTAGACAAGAGAGTTACAAAAAATAGAGAGGGTATCAGGCAAGAGAAAGCTTACAAAAATTATTGTTATATTTATTATTTTTGTTTGTATTTATTATTTAATTCTAATAATTATTATTATGATTTTAAGTACTTTTGGAAAAGTATTTATGTGCAAATTAAAGTAAAAGACCTATTGTAAATACACAGTAAATGGGTAATTAAAACTTAAATAAGAAGATAAAATATGAAATATTGTAGGATTATTCAATAAGCCATTAAAGTTAATTGAAGTTTTTAGAAATATGCCCCTCAAATATTAAACTGAATTAAAGTGTATATAATTTTTTTTACAATGAATGAATATACAAATAAATATTTGAATAAATAAAAATAGGAAATGTGGCAAACTGCAAAACATTATGAGATGACAAAAAAAATCATCAAGAAGCACACAATTCAGTTACGAATAACCCCAAGGATGAATGAAAGTTTGAAGTACAGGGTTAAATATTTACAGAAATGAATACACAGGTGTAAACTGGATATGAGAAATAAGGAGTCGGAATACATGTGTAATTAAAATGGACAGAGGGAGGCAGTGCAGATGTCATACAGCGCACAAGATGTGTAACCCTTTTTGTTTAGTTCCAGGAACCCTCTCCTTATGTTTCCTTACTAGATAAATTCAATGTCGCTATTACTGCTATTGTTCACGGAATTAAAAAAAAAGACACCTCCTTCTTACCAGAAATATTGAAAGAAAATTGTAAATGTACAAGCTTAATTCTTTAGGGAGCACTTCCAAGCTTGAACGGAGTACAAGTTGTTGTTTTTTTTTTCTTTTCAGATTTTCAGAGCCACCATTGATTATTTTTTTGTTTTGTTTGTTCTATGTGTTTCTTTTTGCTTTCCCCAGTCTGCTGTTACTGGGAGACGATCTGTCTCCATACATCCTGGCTCCAAAATACACACATACAGTTAGAACTACAGAAGGCTATCAGAATTCTTTATTCTAATCATCAGCCAGAAACAATGCAGCTGCAATCATTTCAGCTCTTGTAATTGCAATAAACAGTACCTGTAAAATAGGCAATACTTTAAAAAAAAAAGGATTAGATCCAAAGTGCAATTAGTTAAATTGAGTGATAGAGTAATATGAGCTGGAAAAGAGAGAAGCACCTTGTTACTGGAATTCTCTACCTGGTACCATCTAACTCCTTCCTGGCTTTAAGAGCTTGAAAATTTTCTGCAGCTTATCTCTTTACTGAAACTTACATAAACCTCTCACACATAATGAGACTCCCCCACACATTCTGGCAAACAAAATACTTTTTTTGTACCTGCTCTTAGCAAATCAACATCCTGGTTAAAGGGATAGTCTAGTCAAAATTACACTTTTAAGATTCAGACAGAGCATTCATTTTTAAGCAACTTTCTAATTTATTCCTATTATCAATTTTTCTTAGTTTTCTTGGTATCTCTATATGAAAAGCAAGAATGTAATTTTAGGAGCCGGACCATTTTCAGTTTTGCACCCTGGGTAGTGCTTGCTAATTGGCGGCTAAATTTAGCCACCAATCATCAAGCGCTACCTAGCTGCTGAACCAAAAATGGGCTGGCTCCTAAGCTTACATTCCTGCTTTTCAAATAAAGATACCAAGAGAACAAAGAAAATTTGATAATAGGAGTAAATTAGGAAGTTTCTTAAAATTGCATGCTCTATCTTAATAATGAAAAAAAAAATGGAGTTTAGTATCCCTTTAATGCTGGCCGGATCGCCTCCATTAGATTTTGCGAGCATGCCTAAAAAAAGCACCAATATTGCGCATGCCCTCTGGAACATTCTCAGCACATAATTATATGCAACAATTTTAAAGATGAGAAGCTGTGTTCAGGGACGTCATATTGAGAATACAAATATACATTTTGTAACAAAAACTATGCTTCGTTTTGCAAGAAAAGTAAGTTTGTTTTATGCAACTTTGCTTTATTAATCATTATACAGGGAGTGCAGAATTATTAGGCAAGTTGTATTTTTGAGGATTAATTTTATTATTGAACAACAACCATGTTCTCAATGAACCCAAAAAACTCATTAATATCAAAGCTGAATATTTTTGGAAGTAGTTTTTAGTTTGTTTTTAGTTTTAGCTATTTTAGGGGGGATATTTGTGTGTGCAGGTGACTATTACTGTGCATAATTATTAGGCAACTTAACAAAAAACAAATATATACCCATTTCAATTATTTATTTTTACCAGTGAAACCAATATAACATCTCAACATTCACAAATATACATTTCTGACATTCAAAAACAAAACAAAAACAAATCAGTGACCAATATAGCCACCTTTCTTTGCAAGGACACTCAAAAGCCTGCCATCCATGGATTCTGTCAGTGTTTTGATCTGTTCACCATCAACATTGCGTGCAGCAGCAACCACAGCCTCCCAGACACTGTTCAGAGAGGTGTACTGTTTTCCCTCCTTGTAAATCTCACATTTGATGATGGACCACAGGTTCTCAATGGGGTTCAGGTCAGGTGAACAAGGAGGCCATGTCATTAGATTTTCTTCTTTTATACCCATTCTTGCCAGCCACGCTGTGGAGTACTTGGACGCGTGTGATGGAGCATTGTCCTGCATGAAAATCATGTTTTTCTTGAAGGATGCAGACTTCTTCCTGTACCACTGCTTGAAGAAGGTGTCTTCCAGAAACTGGCAGTAGGACTGGGAGTTGAGCTTGACTCCATCCTCAACCGAAAAGGCCCCACAAGCTCATCTTTGATGATACCAGCCCAAACCAGTACTCCACCTCCACCTTGCTGGCGTCTGAGTCGGACTGGAGCTCTCTGCCCTTTACCAATCCAGCCACGGGCCCATCCATCTGGCCCATCAAGACTCACTCTCATTTCATCAGTCCATAAAACCTTAGAAAAATCAGTCTTGAGATATTTCTTGGCCCAGTCTTGACGTTTCAGCTTGTGTGTCTTGTTCAGTGGTGGTCGTCTTTCAGCCTTTCTTACCTTGGCCATGTCTCTGAGTATTGCACACCTTGTGCTTTTGGGCACTCCAGTGATGTTGCAGCTCTGAAATATGGCCAAACTGGTGGCAAGTGGCATCTTGGCAGCTGCACGCTCGACTTTTCTCAGTTCATGGGCAGTTATTTTGCGCCTTGGTTTTTCCACACGCTTCTTGCGACCCTGTTGACTATTTTGAATGAAACGCTTGATTGTTCGATGATCACGCTTCAGAAGCTTTGCAATTTTAAGAGTGCTGCATCCCTCTGCAAGATATCTCACTATTTTTTACTTTTCTGAGCCTGTCAAGTCCTTCTTTTGACCCATTTTGCCAAAGGAAAGGAAGTTGCCTAATAATTATGCACACCTGATATAGGGTGTTGATGTCATTAGACCACACCCCTTCTCATTACAGGGATGCACATCACCTAATATGCTTAATTGGTAGTAGGCTTTCAAGCCTATACAGCTTGGAGTAAGACAACATGCATAAAGAGGATGATGTGGTCAAAATACTCATTTGCCTAATAATTCTGCACTCCCTGTATATATATATATATCTTTAATATGAACTGTTTTATAATCCAATAAGCATTGTGGAATATGTAAACCCTTCATTACATGAATTAATGGGACAGTTTACTCAAAAACATTCTCCCCTTTAATTTGTTCCCAATGATCCACTTTACCTGCTGGAATGTATTAAATTGTTTACGATTATTTCCTTTACCCTTATATTGGCATTTGAAATATTTGATTTAGCTTGTGGTATCCCCACCTATTCTGAAAGTTTTGTGGCCTTAGGTCCAAGCTATAGATAACAAGCTGTGTAAACACAACCAGCAAAAGAAATTACACTCCCAGTGGGGAATAGAAGAGATAAGGTAATAAAATATTAATTTTCCATTGTTCTCTCCAAGTATTGGTTTTTGGTTTACAGGCAGATATAAGATAAAGATGCATGTATATGTACACAATGTGATAAAGTAATGAAATCTGATTATACCTAAAAGCTCAACCCATTTTATAAGGCTGTGGCTTCAAAACATAAACACCAAGATTACAAGTTGTGCGCTAAACCCAGTGCGTAAATAACACTAAACATTTAGCGGTACCACACTTTTCATAACGCTGCCATTACAAGTTACACAAAACCTTCTTTTTTTGTGCGATATGGTGCGTTAAGCTCCATACCGCACAAAAGCCAAGGCCTGACTTGACGTGCTCGTGCACGTTTTCCCCCATAGACATCAATGGAGAGAAAGAGTTAGAAAAAAACTAACACCTGCGATCACGGAATGGCAATCACTATAACGCAACCCCATTGATGTCTATGGGGACAAGAAGGTTACGTAAAAACCTTACACCCTAACATAAACTCCTAGTCTAAATACCCCTAATCCGCCGCCACCCTACATCGCCAACACTAAATGAAGTGATTAACCCCTAAACCGCCGCTCCCGGATCGCTAACACCGAAATAAAGCTATTAACCCCTAAACTGCTGGCCCCCCACATTGCAACTACTATAATAAACCTATTAACCTCTAAACCGCCAGCCCCCCACATCGGGACACACTGAATTAAACTATTAACCTCTAAACCTAACACCCCCTAACTTTAAATTAAAGTTACAATATACTAACTACCTTAAAATAAATAAAAACTTACATGTGAAATAAAAAAAATTAAGCTTAAACTATAAATTAACCTTACATTACTATTTAAAAAAATAAAAATAAACGAAAAATAAAAAACCTTAGTTACAAAATTTTAAATTCATAACATTACGAAAAAAAAAAAAATTCTAACATTACAAAAAAATAAAACACTAAAATTCTGAAAAAAAAATCCAAGATTGCAAAAAATAATAAACTAAATTATCCAAAATAATAAAAATTAAACCAAATCTAGTACCCCGATAAAAACAAAAAAGCCACCCCAAAATAAAACACCCCCTAATCTAACAATAAACTACCAATAGCCCTTAAAAGGGCATTGTAGGGCATTGCCCTGAAGCAATACGCTCTTTTAGCTTAAAGAAATTACAAAGTACCCCCTAACAGTAAGAACCTCACCCAATCAACCCCCCAAAATAAAAAAAACTAACTCTAAAAAAACCTAAGCTACCCATTGCCCTTAAAGAGGCATTTGTATGGGCATGGCCCTTAAAAGGGCAATCAGCTCTTCAGTGCCCATTAAAAAGCTAAAAAAAAAACTAATCTAAAAAAAAAAACACCCCAAAAAAATAAAAATAACACTAAACCCAAAAAATGTACTAACAGTTCCTGAAGTCCGGACATCCATCTTCATCCAGGCGGCGACAAGTCTTCATCCAGGCAGCGACATCTTCATCCATCGCAGGGGCATCTTCTATCTTCATCCCGGTGGCGCAGAGCTGTGGAGGCGCAGAGATGAGAAGAACCGGCGGTGACGACGACATCCAGCGCGGAGCCTCCTCTTCATGTGATCTCCAC